>NW_013564719.1:2500-5752 GCF_000499605.1 Eimeria maxima | reverse complement strand
TATATATATATATATATATTTATATTTATATATATATTTATTTATTTATTTATGTATATAGGTATAGGTAAATTACCAATATGTCGTGTAATATATGAAGATGGTATTTCTTATCAAAGAACATTTGCACCTCTAATTGCTGCTGAGGCTAATCTAGAAAGAATTAGATGCGAAGAAGAAATGGCTGTAAGCTACTAGTCCTGCTGCTGCTGCTGCTGTTGCTGCTGCTGCTGCTGCTGCTGCTGCTGCTCCTGATGATGATGATGTATGATGATGGTGGTGGTGTCTGCTGCTGTTAATTGCTGCTGAGGATAATCTTGAATGAATTAGATGCAAAGAAGAAATGGCTGGAAGCTGCTGCTGCTGCTGCTCCTGTTGTTGTTGTTGTTGTTGCTGCTGCTGCTGCTGCTGCTGCTGCTGCTGCTGCTGCTCCTGATGATGATGATGTATGATGATGATGGTGGTGTCTGCTGCTGTTAATTGCTGCTGAGGATTATATTGAACAAATTAGATGCAAAAGGAGAAATGGCTGTAAGCTACTGCTGCTGTTGCTGCTGCTGCTGCTGCTGCTGCAATTAAATAAATAAATAAATAAATAAATAATATTTATATATTTATTTATTTATTTATTTATTTATTTATATACAGACGGATGTATGTATAACATGGGAGCGCATGCAAGGAAATAAATTGATTTGTTTTTTTGTACTAGAAGATGATCGTATATCTACAGAAGTTGCAGCAGGAGATGCATTACTTATTTCTACTAAATGGCCACCTCCTCCTCCTGCTGCTGCTGCTGCTGCTCCTGCTGCTGCTGCTACTGGTGGTGGTAGTGGTGGTAGTAGTGCTGCAGCAGTTGCAGCAACAGGGACAAAATCCAGCAGCAGCAGCAGCAGCAGCAGCAGCAGCAGCAGCAGCAACAGCAGCAGCACAGGACATAATTGGAGTTGTAAGGTATTTGTTATGTCTTATAATAAATTAACAGGACTTATTAAGGCTGTACCTGCTAATCCTACACAAGTTAAGGTATGCTGCTGCTGCTGCTGTTGCTGTTGCTGCTGCTGCTGTTGCTGTTGCTGCTGCTGCTGTTGCTGTTGCTGCTGCTGCTGCTGCTGCTGTATATTCTATATTTTTCTTAATTTTCTTTAATAATAAACAAATAAAGGGGAAACAGAACGACCACCCCCATTAACTAAATAAATAAAATAAATAAATAAAATAAATAAATAAATAAATAAAATAAATATGTATATATATATGTATTATGCAGCAAAAAGGACCATGGGATAATATAAATAATAGCTGCCTATACACCGTAAAAAATGTATGGAGTCGTATATTATATGATAGAAAGACAGCAGCATTAAGATCTTTTGCTGCAGATATTCATTCTCTTTCTCCTTTCTTATTTGATGCTATTCTTGGCAAAGATCTACAACCACAAACACTTAAGTAATTTGTTGCTGCTCCTGCTGCTGCTGTTGTTGCTGCTGCTGCTGTTGCTGCTGGAGGTGGTGGTGGTGCTGCTGCTCTTTGTTTTGGTTCTGTAGCTGTTATGGTTGCGAATCTGTAGTTGCTGCTGCTGCTGCTGCTGCTGCTGTTGCTGCTGCTGTTGCTGCTGGTGGTGGTGGTGCTGATTAATTTAATTATATTAATTTAATTAATTAATTCTTTTTTTTTTCTTCCTTTGCTGCTGCTGCTGCTGCAGTGTACCCATCCCCTCCTCTATGTCTGCACCTGGATCTCCTCCTCTTAATGCTAGTCAGATAGAGGCCATCACCTTCGCCCTCCAGCATCCTCTTACTCTTATACAGGTGCAGCAGCAGCAGCAGCAGCAGCAACAGCAGCAACAGCAGCAGCAACAGCAACAGCAGCAGCAGCAGCAGTAGCAGCACGATAGCAGCAGGGACACAAATAGCAGCAATTTATAATGAATGATTGTATTAATAAATGTGTATATATAAATAAAAATATATATATAATATTTATTTATTTATTTATTTATTTATTTATTTATTTATTTATTTATTTATTTATTTATTTATAGGGTCCTCCTGGTACAGGGAAGACATTAACAGCAGCAGCATTAGTATATCAATTATGCATGCTGCTGCCTATACACCGCAAACCTATCCTTGTTGCTGCACCTAGCAATGTTGCTGTTGATAACTTAGCACAAAGAATTCATCTTACTGGTCTTAAGGTAAGCAGCAGCAGCAGCAGCAGCAGCAGCAGCAGCAGCAGCAGCAGCAGCAACTGCAGCAACAGGAGAGCAGGAGCAGCAATTGGTTGCCATATTATATCCATTTCTTTAACTAACTGTGTATGTATATGTGTGCTTCTGTTCCTGCTGCTGCTGCTGCTGCTGCTGCTTTTGTTGCTGTTGCTGCTGTCGCTGCTGCTGCTGCTGTTGCTGCTGTTGCTGCTGCTGCTGCTGCTGCAGGTGGTTCGTGTATACTCCCGTCAAAGAGAAGCAGCAGCAGAAGAAGGAGTACCTGTTGCTATTGAGCAATTAGCCCTCCATCTATTAGCAAAAAATATTCCTTCTCCTGCTGCTGAATCTATTAAACAATTAGAGGCAAAAAAAGCTAAGGTATGTATGCATGCATGCATGCATGCATGCATGCATGCATTCATGGTGGTGGTGGTGGTTGTTGTTGTTGTTGTTGTTATTGATTATTATTATTATTTATTTTATGTATAAATGTATAATATATGTATATATGTATATATGTATATATGTATATATGTATATATGTATATATGTATATATGTATATATGTATATGTATATGAATATGTATACGTATACGTATTATATGTAGGTTTGTTTGTCTGAGGAATTAAATTGTATATATATAATAAATAAATATATAATATATTTATATACGTATACGTATACGTATATATATGTATATGTATATGTATATTTATATACATATACGTATACTGTCTGCCCTATACAAGGAGGAGAATCATGATAAATTAAATAGTATACAACAATTAATATAAATTAATTAATAAATAAATAAAATAAATAAAATAAATATAATAAATAAATAAATAAGTAAATAAATAAATAAATATATTTATTTATATATATACAGGTAGGATTAACAGAGAAAGAAGATCGTGAATAAAAGGATATATATGTATAAATATAAATAGATAAATAAATACATGAATTAATGAATGAATGAATTAATTAAATTAATTAATTAATTAATTAATTAATTAATTAATTAATTAA
>NW_013564718.1:0-2500 GCF_000499605.1 Eimeria maxima | reverse complement strand
TTGCTTCTTCCTCAAAGAAGCAGCAAAGTGCTGCATGCAATTTTGCTGCTGCACCTGACAGTATGCAGCAGCGTCTCCCTGCTGTTGCTGCTGCTGCTGCTGCTGCTGCTGCAGTATTAGCAGCAGCATTAGGAGCAGCAGCACCAGGAGCAGCAGGAGCAGCAGCAGCATAAGGTACACCTAAACAATTTAAATAAGATAGCCAATCTAGATGCATGCATGCAGCTGAGGTGTACGTACACCCCACAGGACACCAACGATGTATTTCTTTATTTGCTGCTGCGCTGCTGCCATCCTCTACCTGCATATACACCCGAAATATACATGCATGCATGCATGCAGCAGCAGCAAGAGTAGTAGTAGTAGCAGCAGCAATAGCAGCAGCAGAAGCAATAGTAACAGCAGCTGCAAAAGGAGCAGACACAGCAGCAGCAGCAGCAGCAGCAACTGCAGCAGCAGCAGCAGGAGGAGGAGGTGTATACCATAGGGTCTAATCCATTAGGTAGCTGCAGCAGCAGCTGCTGCAGTTGCTGCTGCAGTTGCTGCTTCTTTGCTGCAGCAAGACGACAAATAGAATTAAATCCTCCTGTCTGCAGCAAATAAAAAAAGGAGACACTTTGTCTCCTTTTAATTCCCTAAACCCTAAACCCTAAACCCTAAAACCCTAAACCCTCAAACCCTAAACCCTCAAACCCTAAACCCTAAACCCTTATTTAAATGATGTCTCCTTCTTGCTGCTGCCATACCTCTTTTTCTTCTAACTCCTCCAAAGACGAATCCCCTTGCTGCTGCTGCTGCTGCTGCTGCTGTTCTTGCTGCTGCTGCTGTTGTTGCTGCTGCCGTTGCTGCTGCTGCTGCTGCTGCTGCTGCTGCTGCTGCTGCTGCTGTATCCTTGCCTTCTCTCTGCGTTGTCTCATCAATTCAATTTCTTCTCCAGTAGCAGCGCGAAAACGACGAACCAAATCTGCAAAACCCTAAACCCTAAACCCTAAACCCTAAGCCCTAAACCCTAAATCCTAAACCCTAAACCCTAAACCCTAAACCCTAGATAAATTAATAAAGGGATTTAAATATATTATTATTATTATTATTATTATTATTATTATTATTATTATTATTATTATTATTATTATTTACCTGGTAGGGCCTCAAGGGCCTCTAGTGTCTCCTTGGGGGCCCCCCTTCTTATTAGAGTCTCCTTTATTTCTTTATGATTAATAAGGAGACAATTTGTATCCATTGGTTGGATAAAAGGAATTGTGGCTGCTGCTGCTGCTGCTGCTGCTGCTGTTGCTGCTGCTGCTGTTGCTGCTGCTGTTTGTCCTCCTCCTGCTGCTGCTACTGTTGTTGCGCCTGCTGCCTGTTCTGTTGCTGTTGCATCTGCTGCTGCTGTGTCTGCTGCTGGGACTGTTGCTCTTAGCAGCTGCTGCGCAGACGTGTGGTGTATGCTGCTGCAGCATGACACATGCTGCTGCTGCTGCTGCTGCAGCTGCAGCTGCTGCTGCAGCGTTTGTTTTATTGAGTATAAGTTGGAGGGTTTATAGGCATACACGAAGGCACTAAGGGGGCCCCCATGCATTAAGGGGGCCCCTGTACCCTTTTGGGGGCCCCCTAAGACACGGCTAGGGTTTACACCCGACAGTTGAACTGCTGCGCTGCCGCTAGGCAGCAGCAGCAACTGCAGCAGCAGCAGCAAGAGCAGCAACTCCAGCAGCAGCAGCAGCAGCAGCAACGGACGATAAAAAGGGAAGCCCTGAGGGGCCCCTCTAAAGGGAACGCCGCGCATGCAGAGTGCTGCGAGGGTTTTGGGGTGTATCGACAGCTCAAGGAGGGACCATCAAACCCTAAACCCTAAACCCTAAACCCTAAACCCTAAACCCTCGGCATGAGTATATTGCTGATCATTATAAATAAATAAATAAATAATTATAAATAAAACAAAACAATAAAAAAGGTAAAACACTGATAGAATTTCCCTTAGTCCTGCTGGGGGGCCCCTTTGGGGGCCCCCCTACGGGGGCCCCCCTATGGTCATGGTGCTCGTTAGGGTTTATTCTTTTTGTTAATCTTTTAACTTAATTAATTAATTAATTAATTTATTTATTTATTATTTAAATAATTAAATATAAAAAAGAATAAAATAATTAGGGTTTAGGGTTTAGGGTTTAGCTTGCCAATTGTATATATTATATATTATATATATACACACATGGAGGTTCTTTATAAACCCTAAACCCTAAACCCTAATTCTAAACCCTAAACCCTAATTCTAAACCCTAAACCCTTAAATAGTAGTCGATACTCCTCCTTTATATACTAACGTAAATGCAATATTTGGGGTGTACAGGCACCTCCCTTACCTAAGGAGACACTTTTATTGTTTTCTTTGTCTCTTTTTAATTGATTTAATTAATTAATTAATTAATTAATTAATTTTTCTTCTTTTTTTTTTCTTTATCTGTCTCCTCTCTCTCTCTCTCTCTCTCTCTGTATATATATA
>NW_013564717.1:0-2500 GCF_000499605.1 Eimeria maxima | reverse complement strand
CCAGACGAGCCAGTCGGCCCAGGGGCCCCAGGGGCGGCCCCACGGGACGCACCATCAGGGCCCTCTACAGCAGCAGGGTACCTCTGCCTTCACAAGGGTCCAGCCGCAGCAGCAGCAGCAGCAGCAGCAGCAGCAGCAGGGTCTATCCTTCCCTGCTACTGCAGCCCCACAAGCGACCGTGCACCACATGGGCCCACAGCAGCGGCAGCAGCTGCTGCAACAGCAGCAGCAGCTCGCGCATCAGCAGCAGCTGCTGCAGCAGCAGCAGATGATGTTGCAGCAAGCCCACCGTCAAATAGCAGCATTAACTGAGACAGGGGCCCCCTTCTTCTTCCCCGGGGCCCCCGGTACTAGTCAAGGATTAGGTCTTCCTTATATGGGGGCCCCTGGTGGTCCATTAGGTGACCAATGGTTAAATAGGTACCAGCAACTGTACCCTGACGTTGAGGGCCCCCAGGACCCTAATCGTGCTGCGCAGCAGCAAATAATGCAGCAGGGCCCCCATACATCATCTAGTGCCCAAAGGGGCCCCCACCACCACGAAGGCTCACAGCAACAGCAACAAAGGGGGCCCCAACAAATCCAGCAGCAGCAACAGCAGCAGCAGCAGCTACAGCTGCTGCTGCAGCAACTGCAGAGGGGGGGCCCCTTCTTCCCTCCCCAGCTAGACCCGTATTATTTGCTGCAGCTGTACCATATGCTGTCTGCGTACCATGGGGGCCCCCATGCGGGCCTCCAAGTAGTACCGGGTCCAGTACAGCTGCCGGCCCCAGATCGCCATAGGGGCCTCCAGGTTGTACCCGTTGGGGCCCCCTATGGGGCCCCTATGAGTCCGCATCACCCGGGTGTGCAAGTGGTACCTGAGCAGCATCTGCTGCAGCTGCATCTGCAGCATCTGCAATTTCTGCAGCAGCAGCAGATGCAGCAGCAGCAGCTGCAGCAGGCGCAGCAGAATATGCAGCACGCGAGCGTAAGACAACAACTGCAGGACCAGATACTGCAGCAGCAGCGCATGCGGCGACTGCAGCAGCAGCAGCAGGAGCAGCAGTTGCAAGTGCAGCAGCGGCTTGCGCGTGAGCAGCAGCTGCAGGAATGGGAGCGGCGGCGTCAGCAGCAGCAGCAGCAGCAGCAGCGTCAGCGCCAGCAACATGAGGAGGAGGAGCGTCGTCGTCTACAGCAGCAGCGGCAGCAGCAGCAGCGGCAGCAGCAGCAGCTGCTGCGGCGGCACCTTGACGAGGACGACGACGACACGGAGGGTGAGTTGTACGATGACGAGTACGAGGAGGAGGGGGCCCTCCAGAGGGTACCAGAGGGGGAGGGGCCCCCTCCTAATTATAATTTATTTAGTAGAAATAATAATAATAATAATAATAATGATGATGGTACAGGAGATAGGTGGATTATACCTGATGTAGGGGGGGGGCCCCCCCCAGGGGGGGCCCCTAGGCCCCCCTCTAGGGGGCCCCAGTAGTTCTTAGAGGGGGAGGAGAGGATGTTGCTGTTGCTGCTGCTGCAACAGCAGCAACAGCAATAACAACAACAACAAATTCAGCAGCGGCAGCAACTGCAGCGCAGCATATGCAGGTCTAGCAGGAGCAGCAGCAGCAGCTGCTGCAGCAACAGCAGCAGGTGCAGGTGCAGCAGCAGTAGCAGCAGCAGTAGCAGCAGCAGGTGCAGGCGCAGCGGGAGTAACAGCAGCCGCAGCAGGCGCAGCGGGAGCAGCAGCAGCAGCAGCAGGTGCAACAATAGCAGCAGCAGCAGCAGCAGCAGCAGCAGCTGTCTCTTAACATTTATGTTTATCTCCTGCAGAGGGACAATGGGGCCCTTATCTGCAGATGGCTGGCAGGTGCAGCAGCAGCAGCTTTTTAGCAGCAGCAGCTTTTGAGCAGCAGCAGCAGCAGCAGCAGCAGCAGCAGCAGCAGCAATTTGTGCTGTCTTAAGGTGACAATGCTTACCTCTATCTAGGAAATGTCTCATTTACATTGGTATTATTAGGAGACAGCAGCAGCAGCAGCAGCAGCGCCACAGCAGCAGCAGCAGCAGCAGCAGCATCAACAGGAGCAGCAGCAGCAGCACCAGCGACAACAGCAGCAGCAGCAGCACCAACGGCAACAACAGCAGCAGCAGCAGCAAGAGAATCTGGATCTGCAGCAGCTGCCCCCTTTTTTATATGCTGCTGCTGATGCTGCTGCTGCTGCTGCTGCTGCATGCTTATATATTATTGTTTTTGTCTCCTTTTTGTTTATGTGTATAAAAGGAGACACATACAGACAATTATTCTATTTATTTGTCATTTATTATTTACTGTCTCCTTTATTTATTTATTTATTTATTTATTTATTTATTTATTTATTTATTTATTTATATATATATTTTTTATTTATTTATTTGTTTATTTATGTCTTTGTTTGTTCCCTTTTTGTCTATTTTTGTCTCCTTTTTCTTTCTTATTAGTCTCTCCTCTTTCTTATATATATATATATATTATATATATATATAT
>NW_013564716.1:0-6752 GCF_000499605.1 Eimeria maxima | reverse complement strand
AACGACGACAGCCAAGCAGTTCCAGTAGAGATCGGTTAAAGATCGTAGTTTGGTAGAATACGCAACACTGGAGCAGGCAGGGAATCGGAGTGCCCTGAACCAGGGTGGTGCTTGCATCAGTGCTTTTTGTCTTTTTTCTGTATATAGGGCAGCAGTATGATGCGGTGACAATGTGGATTAACGTCACACACCGTCCAGAAGTAGAAATGTGAAAAATGTACTCGCAGTATGTTTTTAAGGTTCCAAAACATTATATTGGAACGTTGCAAATCCATATAGTCGGTTTATACGTTTTGTGCTGAGGATTCGCCAATTTACGTATAGATAGCTCTGTTCGCTCCGGACAAGCACTTGGATGCTTCAGGCTGTAGGCGTTTGACACAAGCAATAGCACTCTGTTTATCATGAATGCGCAGACACGGCAATAGGCAGATTATTAAGAAATGAGCAAGGCGCGAAGCGGCTGGATGAGATAGGGAGTTAAGTAGGGGAGTAGGTAGGAGGAATTAGTGTACGGGTACGTCTGCAGGGGCAGTTTGGAAAGCTGGCGGATGGTGCACGAAAGTGCCAGTCGGTGTGCAAAAGTGCACGGCAGGTTTGCAGGAGGCAGCACAGGTAATATCGTCACAGTGATGTCCTGCTTTAGTGGAATTTTGAGGAGCGTATCAAAAGGTGAGGGCCGAAAGAAAGCGGCGAGAGCTCTGCGAATGCATTCACGCTGAGGCGAGGTTCTATGGGCTACAGGTCTACGCTCGAAGAGGTGTTCAGGCATTTAAGAATTTGTGTGTGTGGTTTGTAAATGCTTGATAAGTGCTGCTGGTGGCCTTAAGCCCGAAGGAAAAGAGAAGAGTAAATGGACCCCAAGGAATTTTGGGACGTGGTAAGCTGGACAATTATTGCTGTTGCAGCATGCCTAGGGATTAAAGATTCCTGGGGAGCGTATGTACTGACAGCACACTGTGTGGGGCTAGGATGCGCATGTGCTCTTGGTTTTTTGTTGTCTTCCCGCTGACGCGAGGTGACGACAAGTGGGAAACATTGTGGTAGGTGTTGCACAAGGTATTGGTCAGAATTGGTCCTGGCGCCTTCCCAGCACACAATAGTGTCTGAGATTACGCGAAATACCCACTTGCGGCACCTGTTCACGGAGACAAACCAAGCACAAAACGAATATTCCCAAACGCTGCTGGTAGTTGCGTAAGCAGATGAGTGCTCCTGCGGTTGCACGGCGCCAGAGATAAATGTAACGGAGCCCGGGTGCCCTGCTACGCATCCTAAGGTACAGTAAAATATTCGGGCTTGTGTTGTGCCAATATCAGGTTGGAGGCAGTCTGCGGTTTGTTTGGAAACAATGCCTGGAGGGTGCGCAGACATATTTGTAGTAGTGCATTGCTTTTGGAGGTGCAGCATGAGCAGTGACGCCGTAGTGCACCGCATTTAACGAAAAGGCACTGCTGGAGCATGCCGTGGGCCAGGAGGTGCGTAGCAGAGGTGTAGCAAGCGGGAACGTTCGCTGTACAAAGCTAAACATGATGCCTTGTTGGATTTATCCAACGTACAATGGTTCTCGGTTGTTGCATAGGTCAGTGAGATAGGGGCAGTAAAAGTGTATGATATCCGAAGGAGTGTCAACGCGAAGGAATGCTCAATGCGCGTGAGAAGGGTGGAGGATTAGCTGCGTGTTCCGTGGCCTACGTGATGAGAAAAATGTGAGATGGGAGTGTGTGTGGAGGGATATGGGGAAGAGATATTCACGCAAAGGTGGAGGTCCTGGGATACTAGGAAGCATGAGGTGCGAAGGCGATTTGGCATGCTGTCTTAGGCAGCAATCGAGGGTGTAACAGGATGATGCACTTGGACCTAACAAACAGCTTGGGCGTGTTTTGCTGGTGGGACCCAGTTGCTCGGCAGCAGTATTTGTTGCTAGGAGATTGTTTAGGACAGTCGCGAGGTTGTTTGATTGCATGACGAATGATTTGACATAAGCTCAACGGTGGCGTCGTTGCTGCTGCATGAGGCTGTTGTGGGTCAGGGGTATGGTTGCGCCTCTGCAGACTCGCTGCAAGGTATCACCGGAAACGTTGGAATGATGGTCTTGCTTTGTCTGGTGCAATTTGATTTGGGAATATAAATATGCGTTGAGAACGGCGCCAGAAACGCTTGTGTATACTTGCAAATGTCTTCACTGACTCGCCCTCAAGCTCAAACGATGTAGATATGGGGGCCGTGTGTGCTGCGCAGCAGCGGCAAGAGTGTCTGAGGTGGCCGGAGCCTCCAGCGTGTTCCGCAGCGCCACCTTGAGGTTATACAGACGTGGCTAGCGTAGGGCGCTCTTTTCGGTGGTGCAGCATCACGAGTGAAGTCGCAGTGCACCGACCTAGCCCAAAGGCTATACACACGCATGCCGTGGAGCAGACGGTGACTTGGAAAGGTGCGAATGGCGGAATATACTCTAGCACATGGCGGTACATCATCAATTCCTGAAGAGGAGAGTGCTTGAGCATTCAGCGTATGGTGTTTCTTGTTTGCTGCCTATGGCTGTGAGCTGAAGACGGCATAAGCCGTGGAGCTCCGAAGAAATGCCGAAATAAGAGAGTCCTGAGTCCGTTTACGGAGCCTAGCATTGCAACAGCAAGCATCATTATTTGAGTTCTACAGAACGGTCAGCGACAACATTGACAACAGTGTGTGCTTCCAGTCACGTGCCTGAGGTGAGTAGCGTTGCAGTGGTGAAATTTATGGGATAGTTGGAGGTATGGAGTGTAAGGGAGGTGTAGCGTGCCATTTGATGCAATGCTGGAGGTTGTGCAGGGGAGTACGATTGGATCCAACACATAATGCGGGTGTCGCTCACGGTGACGTCCAGCAATTTTGAAATGGCTGCTTTGTAAGGAGCATGCGCAGTGCAGCGCACATGCTGTTGGACTTCGTGGAAAACGCCTTGCTGCAAGGTGTGCTGGTATCATTTAGAGGTTTGGCTGCCGCGTTACCCTTCTAGCATGCATCATTAGATGTTTGGGGTCATATTCTTCATGTTTGGGTTCGGCCGGTTGTTTGTTGATCTCCGGAGACACTTGCGGAATTGCATAAGCTCGCCTGGTGACCCCTTTTACAGAGGAGATCGGTGAATTTCTCTGGACGGGCTGTGCTTAAGCTAGCACCGGTAGTGAGCGTAGGTGGGAAGCACTGAGTACCACGGGTGAGCTGTGCAGCCTGGCGTGCGTTATCCGGTTTCTAAAAAGCCCAGCATGGAATGCGTACGCCTTTTGTACGGTTAGTGCGCATATTACGCTACATAAGGGCAACGCTAAGTTGCAGTTGCTGATGTTAGCTTGTCAACAGTGTGCGGGTAGCGCTATATGGAAGTGGAAAGGCTCCGCAGCCACTCAACGAACAGTGTGGCGGATCCAGTGGCACTATGCCGTCAGTGTTGGGTGCTGCATCGCCATGGTTTGGAGCAGCAAGTGCGTCCATCAGCAAGCACTGCTGACAGTCCATTTGTTTGAGCCATCCATGCTAGCGTACGCTACACTCCGTTTGGTGAACATGGACATCACTACGCAGTAGAGCGAACCACGCATGCGCAAGCGTTGGGAGGCTATGCCTCGAAGAAGCAAACATTGCTTACCTGCGTATAAGGGACTAGGCACCGCGTGCCCAACAGAACAACTCCACAAGGCCACCATATTGCGTTATGTTACTCTTCCATCTCTTACTAGCATGATAAAGCGTGAGCATTTGCTCTGCAGATCGTGCGTTTAGTTTGCATGTAATCGGTGTTCCAATAAATGGTGCTGCTGAAGTGGCTGTTTTGAGCTGTTTTCTTTCATCAGTTTGAAAGGGGTGAGCAGGTTTCCTAGTTATGGGTTGAAGCGATCTAAGGGCTATATGAACAGCACGGAACAAGGAGGGCAGTAGCCCACCGGTACTCGGTGAGAGTTGCGTATGTAATGGCTTTCTCCAACGCATTCGTGCATAAAGCAAACATCTGCATGGCCTTGGCCCAACAATCCTGCAGCGCCTGGAGGTTTTGGAAATCAGATGGCGAGATAGTGACAAACCAGCAAGATGCATGGAACAGCGCAAAGGTTCATGAGAGCTGCTAAAACTGTCCGATCTAATGCGGCAGTTGCTAAGAAGCCGTCGACTAGATCTTGAGCAGTGGAGTCAACATTTGACACTTAGTGGCTATCTAAGATTCCAGAGAATACCTTGTATGCAAGGGTACAATCGCGTTGGGGTCCTATCGTGCTGCTGGCAAATGTAGCGATTTGGTTTTGGAACGCTAGGTTTCTGCAGCTTACCGTTGGATATGAATGTACACAGAAAAGAAAAAGTCCTTTTGCACGTCTAGGAAAAAGTGCTTCGCTTCTAAGCTTTGAACGACGGCTAGAAGATAAGAAGCAATCGGCAGCGAAGACGTCGAAGCACCTGCTGAAGCAGTACAGGCGGCTCTGTCGTGGTTGCTTGTGGGCCTGAGCTTGATGGAACGGCTGTCACACATGCGTTGGCGTGGAACAGTGCAGACACTCGACGCAGGAAGTACGCTGGCAGAATTAGCATGCAGTGCGTTTTAGTGAGCTACACATTTCAGTGCTACAGTACAAATTCACTGTTTTGTCCCCCGCGATTGCAACGTCTGCTTATCGCGTTCTACTCCTTGCTGTGGTCGAGCAACAACGCATTGTACCGTCAACTGATCAGGCGCGCACCACTATTTTTACACAGCAATATAGTTAGAAGTTGTTCGACTAGTCTTCCGACGACATGACCAATTACGATTTTTGTTGGCAGTTCAAGTACACGCTCACGCAATTATAGCAATTGTTATCTCGGTAATATACACGTGCAAGGCAGCGCAGCCTTATCGCCCCAACATTTCAGGAAGTCTCTCTATAGCCTGTGGAGGTTCGAGGTATTGTAGCTGTGTGTATGGTACACCGCTGGCCTTGAATTTCTACAGTGTATGGGGAACGGATATCAAGGAAGGTGATACTCTTGTGGATACTTATGTTGTAGCTTTCGGGGTGAACACCGACCTGTAGTAGCAGGCAGGAATTAATGTACGAGTGACCGTCCGAAGTTGCGGAACACCCAGTTGGTAAGTACCATCTGTGGCTCGGTCAACGCTTAGTTTTTGTGCATTCGTCTGAGCTTATAAAATTAGGACTAGTTATCGCCGGTAGACAGTATTGGCTTGGTACGATTGTGCATGAACGTGCAAATGAAGACTTAAGAATCGGTGTCCTGAGAGTGCAAGCCTCCTCAGAGCTCGGGTAACTTCAGTTGGTGTGTCTGATCTTCATGCAAACTTGGCGAAAGCACATGAATCCTGGATTATTGGATGTTCGCAGAGGCAAAGGTTTGGATGTGGGTGGCGCACAATAATTGCCAATGCTATACGCGTGGAAGATGCTGTTCGCTAAACCGTACAGGTGTCCACTCTTACACCCCACTGCAAGATAGTTCAGGAGCGTCGACGAGTAGCCAATCATTCATCTGTTGCAGATATAATGCGTTGGAAAGCGAGCAACCTCGATGCTTCAGCTTAAAGAGCTTGCAATTGGCAGTTTGCTGTGTTGTAATATTTCCTACTCCAGATACGATCACATGCAACGTTTTTCCACAGTCACAACGCATGCCCTATTATGGGACACGCCGCACCCGCCGCTCAACATGTAACGACAACCACCATTCACATTTCAGGATGATGCGCAGGCTCCTAATGTTCCTTGCATACATCTTTTGTGCAGCGATACTTGGGATAAACCAAGAGTATTTTGCATCCGCGCTGGTGCAATGCCATATCCTAGGACGGAAAAGCACTCTCAGAAAGGGTGAAGCAGCTGAAGGCTCTCACCAAGGCTGTTGTGAAGACTTTATCGCGAGCAGCTTTAATATCTACTAAGTAGGCATGCATTTGGAAACATCAGCGGACATAGCTTCTTTTTTCCATCCGCAGGTTGCTAGTTTGTGGAGTCCGATTTGTGGAGCAACAGAAGCAATTCAGACATTTTTGGCGCCTTTAGTAGCAAAGAAGGAACGACGACAACGACAAGTGATCTAAGGAATACCCACAAGCAGTGGCGATCTCAGCACACATATAGGGGAATATGTTCGGGCCACAGTAGTGAAGAGACAGTAGAGTAGTGGTACGCTGAAGTTCATGACATTTTGGTGGCCAAAGTGCGTCCTAGCAGCAGCTCTAAACGGCATGAAGGTAACACGCTCGAGCAGAAATCGACCATGCGGAATAGCAAATCGTTCAGGAGGTATGTGGGCACTTAAGGAACGAGAAACGAATAATGGCGGGTCAGAGTTTAAAACGTTACATCGTGCCAATCGAGCAACATATATTAGACTCCGGAGGCGGAACAGCCTCGCAGCTCATTTTCTGCTTATTGGAAACGTCACGTGGCAGTTGCATTGAGCATATGAGATCTCATGTGCTTGTGTGGGTCCAGTATTAGGTTGTTTTTGGTGGGCTTGCTCGCGCACAAGCAGTATGCTGAGTAACTAGGAAGAGGCGTCTAATGCTCAATATGATCCAACCTACGTGGGAGACATATATTTTCATTCTTTCCGCAGTTTGTCCATCATTCGAAGTAATACTATACTTCCGTCACTGATTGCATATTACAGGGACTAGATATATGCAAAGCAGTACTCTAGTTCGTTCCTTTTGACACAAGAGGAAGCCTGTCAGTTTCAAATGTTGAGAGGTAGACGCAGTTCTTGCGGGATGGCTATTT
>NW_013564715.1:2500-5881 GCF_000499605.1 Eimeria maxima | reverse complement strand
TATATATATATATATATATATATAAGAGGGGAAAAAAGGGAAGAAAAAAATAATTATATTTATTTATTTACCTTTTTTCTTTAATACACTAAACACTGATTTCTCCACAGCATTATCCAAATCTAATTGCATCTCAATCTCCTCTTTATCCAATTTAGGGTTTTGTTTATGGACTTCTGCTTGCAGCTGCAGCAAAGAAAAAAAGACAGAGTGTTGCTGCCGTTAGGGTTTAGGGTTTAGGGTTTACACAGAGTAGAGTAAAACCCAGGGAAAGACAAACAACCAGAAACATGCAAAGAAGGGGAGGAGCAACCCTAGCCCTGGCCTGTATTGTGTCGAACCTTGGTGAGTGCTTCGAGGTGATCACTTTGTTCTTTGTTTGGCGAAAGACTTGCGACTGTTGGGAGAATATATTTGAAGGGGAAGGTGACGAATGCATAAAATGCTATTTCTTGTTTAGCTACAGTACTCCATGCTAACATTAAAGGAAGAAGATCTAAAAGTTTCTTTGGATCCCTCTCTAAACTCGCGCCTCTCATTACAGCCATAAAGATGAAACAAACTTGAAAAAATTCGGGTCCGCTTGCAAAGACGATAGGAAACTTTTCTATGGTTTCTGATAAAAAGGACAGGAAACAAGAGAAAATCAGACATAAAAAAGAGGCAAATAATTAATGATTACTATAGTAATGATAAAATACATTTAAAACTATTTATATTGAATATATTTTCCCTCAAGAATCAACAAGAGTAAGGCATGCAAAAAATTCATGTTTCAACTTGCAATGAGCTGCCTATACACCCGAGAATTATTGAATTTTTGCAAGAAAGCAAATGATGGTAACCTATTAAAAACATACCTTTATCTAATCCTTCAACGGACACAATTATTCTTTCTACTCTTTTGTTTCCTTTAGGTTTCTTCTTGATCACCAAACGTTCTTCTATTTCCTCTGCTTTCCATCCCCCAGCCATGCGATGCATATGTCGCAAAACCGCTCCTGCATACTGAACAAGGAAAAACATACAAAAGAATATTCCTTTAAGCATGAGTTGCTGATATTTAACAAGAAATGCAACACAGATAATGCTATTAGACACGCAAAAAAGAAACACGCTAAAGAAGAAACGCAGCCGCAGCAAAAGATAATACAAAAAGACAGAAAACGGACACTGGAAAATAATACAACACTAAGCAGCAGCAGTACAACAGTAGCACCAGCAGCAACAACAGCAACATCAACAACAATCAACAGCAGAAGGAGCAGCAACAGCAGCAGGTGCAGCAAGAGCAGCATACAAGTCTAGTAGCATCATGTCCTCTTTTAGTAATAAGAATTTCTTTAGCAATAGAAATACATTTAATTAAATGTGGCAAATCATTTGCCTCAATTATTGATTCTTTTTGTCCTCCTTCTTGTGCTGTACGTACTATTGCACTTCCTATTGAATTCTGTAAGAAAATAAAAAAGAATATATAATTAAACAAATAAATATATAAATTAATAAATATAAATAAGGATAAATTATTATAATACATATATGCAGAGCTACGCGAGGGAAGGAAAGGAGGGAAAGAGAAGGAAGCAAAATGGCACAAGGCAAACTCTAAACCCCAAACCCTAAACCCTAAACCCTAAACCCTTAAAAAAAGGAAATAAAACAAAAAGGCAAAAAGGAAAAAGGGGGAAAAGATAAAGAGATAAAAAGGTAAAGAGGAATAAAGTAATAGAGAAATAAAAGGGATAAAAAGGAATAAAAGAATAAAAGAGCAAAAGAATAAAGGAATAAAGGGAAAAAAGAGAAAAAAAAAGGAAAAAAGGAATAAAGGAATACTTACAACAAGATCAGAGATACCCAATTGGAAGACAGCAGCATCAATGTCTTTAGATTGTTTATTTTCTTCTCCTTTTTCTTCTCCTTTTTTATGCCCCTCCTCCTTGTCGTCAGCAGCAGCAGCAACAGCAGCAGCAACAGCAGCAACAGCAGCAAAAATAAATATATATGTAAATAAACGCTTTATTATTATCATCTTTAATACAAATAAAAAATATAAAATAAAATATTCAACAAATTCCTTTTGCTGCTGCTGCTGCTGCTCCTGCTGCTGCTGACTTTGCTGCTGCTGCTCCTGCGATTGTTGCTGTTGTTATGGATGTAGTTATTGCTGTTTCTGTTGTTAATGATGCTGCAACTGCCTTTGCTGCTGTTGCTGCTTCTGTTGCAGCTGCTGCTGTTGCGAATACTGTTGCTGCTGCTGCTGCAACAGATGCTGTTGCAAATGCTGTTGTTGCTGTTGCTGCTGCTGCTGCTAATGCAAATGCTGTTGCAGTAGCTGCAGCCGCTGCTAATGCTGATTGTGCTGCTGCTGCTTGTGCTGCTGCTGCTGCCTGTGCTGCTGCTGCTGCTGCTGCTGCCGCGTGTGTTGCTGCGGTTGTTCATGGTTGCATTGGTTGCATTGTGCCTGTAATTAAGGTCAACTGCTGCTGCTTCGGTAGCGGAAGGAGGCGATTGGCATTTGAGGGAATTGGGTGGCTAAAAGGGAAAGAAATAGTTTTAAAAGTATAAAATTAATTTAATAAAAATGAATTATAGGGATAAAAAAGAATTAGAAACAAATCATTTGGTGTGTGTATATACACCTCAATCGAGCCGCATGCATCAGTAGGAGGGCAGCTTTTCTCTTCTTTGTTCTTCCCTTTCCTTCTTTTAAGAAAAAGCAAACGCTTAAAATATTTAACAAAACAATAAAACAAACAAAACAAATTAAGAAAAGAATAAAATGTTTAAAGAAAAGTTCAATATCTACACATACGGGCGACCACTGAGCACCAGGAAGGCGTCATTGAAAATCACCCGCAAAAAGAACTATTTGAATGAATTTTTTGCTAAATTGTTTTATGAAAATAACTTAATTTAATTATTTTAATAAAAATTATTCAATTTAATCTTAAAATATTCAAATTTCGTTCCTTCTAGCGGAAGATCAGCCCCCCCAAGTGAGGATCCTCACGTGTGTATATCTGCATATACACCCGAGCGGTGTCGGCAGCGGTGTGTGTAATCAGAAGGGAATAAATTGAAAAATAAATCAGAAAAAATGTATTAAAAAATAAATAATTAATTAAAATAAAATATTTAATTAAAAGAAAAAAGAAAGAATGAGAAGAATAATCTACAAAAAGGAATACAGATCTACAAAGACCATCAATAGACCATTTATTTACCTTTTCTTTTTATAATCATAAACATAAAATATAAAATACATAAAACAAGAAAAATTAATGTTTTCTTTCTTTTCTTTAATTTATTTACTCTAATTCTTTGTTTATATCTAAGCAGGCAGTAGTACGGCAACCTTACTACAGACTCTTAGATATA
>NW_013564714.1:0-6485 GCF_000499605.1 Eimeria maxima | reverse complement strand
GCAACAACTAGCCCCAGGGCGCCGAGGCCACCCGTTATAACAATAGCTCCATCCTGCACTGGTTCAATTGAGCTAGCAAACTTGACGACAACCTTCCCGATGTGCTGAGCCCTCTGCAGAAACCGGAATGCCGCCACTCCTCCTTCAACGGGGTCCTCCATGTCAAACACCTTCAGCGGAAGGCTACTGAGCTGACCACTTTCCACACGCTCCCGGATTCTGTCAAGCATGCCACCAAACCATGCAGGATCCTCCTCCATCATAGTGTCCACAGCGATGGTCTCGTAATATACATCTGGACGGGCTTCCTTCATCTGTTCGTGAGTCCAAATGCCTCTCTTGCCCAATTCCATGAAACGTCCGTTGGGTCCAAGGAGCTTGAGGGACTCTGGGATGTAATCATCGACGAGGGTGTTCAGCACTACATCAATGTGCCCATCCTCCCCCAGAAACTCGCGCATATCCTTTGCAAACGATTTCGAGTCTCGGCTAGTTGTGATGTACTGGATTCCGGCGGACTTCAAGTACTCCTCCTTGACGCCCCCACTGCATGTTGCATAAACCGTTGCCCCTACCTTCTGGCAATGTTGTATGGCAATTAGTCCTACACCACCTGTTGCTGTATGTATGAGGACCTTCTCGCCTGATTCGACTTTAGCCAGTTGTTCTAGGGCATAGCTTACAGTCGCTGCCACCACCGGCAGTGCAGCTGCTTCTTCAAAAGACAACGTGGCAGGCATCGGTCTTACCAGGTCGGAAGACGCTGTAACGAAGGTTTTCAAAGTCCCTTGGGCAATACCATATACGCTATCACCAATCTTGATGCCGGAAGCATTAGGTCCAACTGCAACCACTGTACCTGCGCAGTCAGCGCCGGGTTGTCCAGGGTCCCCCGGATACAGACCCATGACATTCAATACGTCTCGAAAATTTAGCCCGACAGCACGTACACGAATACGGCATTGCCCAGATTCGAGAGAACCTGGCTGAACAGGTGCTTGTGGACGAAGTGCTAAATTCGTCACTGCTCCGCGATCTGGCAAATACAGCTCCAGTGGACCACGGACAACCAGCCCAGAGCGGCTAAGTCTAGGGAACAGAACTTGAAGGCCCGAACCCAAGTCTGCAGAACGAACGAGCATCTCTGACTCCTGGGGGTGAACAAGATGCTGATCCCAATGGCTGAAGATGCATCGGGAACTGAAAGGGTATTAGCTACTGTCTCAGCTGTGGGCTGGGTGAGCCACACAACGGTCGTTTCTTCACTGTCAGAAAAGTCGCTTCTCAGGGCTTCGTGGTTTCCAGTGCAGTCAAGGAAAATGATTGTTGGCCTCGTTGGTTCTGCTGTGCTGCACGTATCCGTAGAACAAGGTTCCATGTCATCAGACTGAGGATTCGCATCATCGTCATCAGCTGATTCGGGTGTGGTGGGCGTCTGCACTTTGTTGCTAAGCGGCGACAGTTGCCCAATGCTATCACTTTCAGTCTCTGCTGTAGTTTGCGCTTCCAGCTTCGAGCCAGGAATCCATTCAGTATACCACAGGAGATCTCGCGGAACCGCAGCGGATGGCTCCATATCAATCTGGCGGAAAGTGACCCCGCCGAAGTCTGCCAGTACCTTACCGTCTGCTGTAAACAACTGGGCGTCGACAGTGGCAGCAGTAGAAGTCCGAGACAGAAGTGAAACTCTCGCCCATATCTCCTTGTCTGCGCTCGCGCTTAGCATGGTGACAGATTCGATGGAAAATGGTATCATAGCCCTACGCTGCCCTTCCTCTGACAATAGAATTGCTGAGAGCTGTAAGGCACCATCCATAACAGCGGGATGCACTCGGAACCCACGTTCGAAATTTTTGGGGCTCACAGCTTGCAGCAAACCCACAACAACATTTTCACCCTTGAACGCACGTTTGATTGTGCGAAATCGTGGGCCGTAGGCTAAGCCGATCTTCTGAAGCTCTGCATATGCCTTAGCTATGTCGACCTCATCAGGGCACGCCTTGAGAATCGTTTTGTTGTCAAGATCTGGTAACTCAATCGCACTAGTGAGAATTTGGGCGTACGCGTGAATCCGATCCTCTCCTTCGTCGACCTCTGAAGTGCTCATTAGGCGCACCTGGCCGTACGAGTCGACTGAAACAGAGAGAGACACTTTTGACCCTGGTTGGAAGACGAGAGGCTTTTCGAAGACGAGCTGGGACAAGCAAGGTGGGCTTACCGCTGCCCCCTTGTCTAATACTTCACGGGAAGCCACTGCCATAAGTTCCAACATGGACGTTGCGGGCAGCATCGGCTGGGCCTTGACCACATGATCGGCAAACAGCGATTCCGCCTCTTCACCTAGGCCGCCGACAAAGTCCACGCGACCGTCTTCACGAGTTTCCTTGCGGCCGAGTAATGGATGGCAGATATCTCTCCATGGGAAATACTTCCTGTTGAAGACGACGGAAGCCGGTGTAGCACCCCTTGCTGCAAATCACATTGTTTACATTGAAACAAAATACTTCCCTCAGCATACGGGGATACCAAGAGAAAACCCCAGAGAGAACTTCACGCGGGACTGTTTTATTGCTTACCTGCAGCAGCAGCGACAGCATCAATGGTTTCCATCTTGGCGCCTTCTGTATCCACCATGTTTATCCACTGAAGACCACTATCGGCATGTTCCTTGAAGCAACCCCTTCCCATTGAAGTAAGGGTGGGCCTTGGCCCAATTTCTACCATCAAAGTGGCTCCGTTTGCCACGCACTGCTGGACGGCATCACAAAACCTAACTTTCTTAATGATGTGCTCCGCCCAGTAGTCAGGCTGTCTAAGCGCTTCATCACACAACTGACCCGTGACCGTCGATATCATCTCAATGTGGGGAGCGTTTAGGTGTACTTGCTCCACTACCTTTTTGAACGGCAAGCAAGTTGAGCCAACCAAGGGGGAGTGGAACGCGTGAGACACAGCGAGAAACTTTGCTCTGGAGGATGCTTCCATCTGCCCTAGAATTGCTAGTACATCCTTTCGTGGACCAGCAAGTACAATGCTTTTCAAGCCGTTAACAACAGCAACTGACGACAATCTTTGCTTTTCCCCGTAAAAGGCTGCAATCGCCTTCTCTCCCTGTTCCTCCGTGGCCCGAACTGCAGCCATGACTCCATCCTTCGAAGGCGTTTCTCCCATGATTTTAGCGCGAGCGGCTACCAGTTGAAGGGCATCTTCCAGAGTGAAAACGCCTGCCACGCAAGCTGCTACGTATTCGCCAAGGCTGTGTCCGAGGACCATATCAGGAAAGACGTTCTTTGACATCCACAGCTCAGCTAATGCATATTCAAATGCAAACAAAGCCAGTTGGGAAATGCTACTTCCAGCAAGAATTTTCTTTGCCTCACTCTCCTTTTGCGGGGATGGGTACAGGATATCAATTATGGAAACACCCAAAATCCCGACTACAATTTGACTTGCCTTGATCAAGCTGGCTCGGAATACCTCATTTTCCTCATACAAGACCTTCCCCATGTTTACGTATTGCGACCCCTGTCCTGTAAACATGAAGCAGATCTTCTGTCTACTGACGGGCCGTCTGACAGATCGAAGACTGGCAGGCACCTCTTCAAGAATTACGTGAGCATTAGCCCCCCCGAAGCCAAACGAACTAACGCCAGCTAGAAGTCGCTTTGATGGTCCGCTTGCCTTCAGCGGGACCATATCTGTGGGGAACTGAACAGGGAAGTCGGAAACATTTATGTGTTCATTCAGCTTCTTGAAGTGGATGTTGGGAGGAACAGTCCTGTTCTGCAATACTAGTACAGCCTTAATCAACCCCGCAATACCGGATGATCCCTCAAGGTGGCCGATGTTGGTCTTTACAGCGCCTAGAACAAGAGGAACATCTTTGGGCCTCCCATTAGCGAAAACTGACTTCAACGCGTGCACCTCGATGGGATCTCCTAGTGCTGTGCCAGTTCCATGTGTCTCCAAATAGCCGATGTCATCAGGCTTAATGCCAGCTCTAGCAATTGCTGAACGGACGACCTCAGCTTGGCTAGGGCCATTAGGTGCAATGAGACTGGCACTGCGACCAACATGGTTACACGCAGTGCTTCTAATAACAGCCAAGACTTCCATATTTGCTTCCTGGGCCTCATTCAGAGGAACAATCATAGCGGCGGCAACACCTTCACCTCGTGCATATCCATCTGCCGAGTCGTCGAATGTCTTGCACTTTCCATCAGGGGAGAGCATGCGCGCTTTGCAGAAAGCGATGAACAAATGCGGAGTCAGCATTAAGTTTGCTCCAGCGACCAGAGCAGATTTGCAATCTCCGCGGATAACCTTTTCGAATGCAACATCCACTGCAACGAGGGAGGAGGAGCATGCTGTGTCAACAGCCACCGAAGGGCCCTTCAATCCATAGACATATGACAAGCGGTTGGCAATGATGCATCCAGCTGACCCAGTCCCGGAATAGGAAGAAATCGTGTCATCAGACATCAGATAGATCCAGTCGTGATTGCAAACTCCGACAAATACACCAATGTTAGCATTGTGGAGGGATTCTTTGGTGTAACCTGAAGATATGAAGGTTTCGTATGAAACTTCAAGCAGAATGCGCTGCTGTGGGTCCATGGCCTTAACCTCTGGAGGGGTGATGTTGAACAAGGCATTGTCGAAGTACTCTACATTGTCAATAAATGCCGCGCGTTTGACGTAGGCCTTTCCCGGAAAATCAAAGTCATCATTGTACATCTCGTATACGCTCCACCTGCTAAGTGGAATATCCATCATGCAGTCTGTCCGGTCAAGCAGCACCTGCCACAGGGTTTCTGGAGAGTTAGAGCGGCCAGGAAGCCGGCAGGCAACGGACACAACAGCCAGGCCGTCATGCACAACAGCAACGCGACCTAGCTGAAGGCCAGCAGTGCCGTCAGCTGGCCCTTTATCTTCCCCTGTTGCTTCGAAGACGTATTCAGTGATTGCGTTCAATGTTGGGTAGTCGAATAGAGTAGTTGCTGAGAGCTTCATGCCCAATTTTTTGGAGAGGAGATTGCGGAACTCAACGGCCCCCAATGAATCTACTCCAAGGTCCTGTAAGGGCTTGTCAAATGACGGGGCGGAGCTGCTGCCGAGAACCTGGCGCGCCGCTGCGGCTACTTGAGCCTTGATGAACTCCTTCCTCTCCGCAGCAGACAGATGTTTCATAGTCATCCCAGACGACTCTGGCAAATCTGCACCCTCTTGTGAAACCCCCTCAAACAAAGGAGGGACAGTGACGTATCGTATAAAGAATGCTCTCCACTTGAAAGCCTGGCAAGCAAGGACTGGGGGGCACTCTGGGTGAAGGAGGACGTCGTGAAGTGTTCGAAATCCAAGCTCATTCGTGATGCCCTTCATGCCATTCCTGGCCAGCTGTTGACGCATCTCCACCGCCATGCCCTGCTCAATCCATGGCCCCCACTGAATCGATTGACAACAAAGCCCCTTTCTTCTGCGCCACCGTGCCAATGCATCCAAACACGCATTCGCTGAGGCATAGTTAGCCTGCGCAACATTTCCAATGAGAGAAGATATTGAAGAAAAGAGTACGAAGAACTGAAGATCCTTATCGATGCCCTGTTCTTCGCAGACTCGGTGAATATTCCACGCACCTACAACTTTGCCGTTGTAGACACGCCGAAGCCCTTCAAGAGACTGGCTATCAAGCAGGGAGTCTGCAAGAGCTCCAGCTGCATGGAATATTCCTTTTATCGGAGCTACCGTCTTCTGTATTTTTTTAAACACCCCGCGTACGCTTTCGTAGTTCGACACGTCACAGGAGAAAAAGCTGACTTTACAGTTGATATTCGAAAGCCAGTCCCATTCGGGCACGTTGCCCGATGGAGGTGGAGCATCGCGGCGGGCTATCAAGACTATATTCCGCGCCCCTTCTTCTGCAAGCCAGCCCGCAACAACTAGCCCCAGGGCGCCGAGGCCACCCGTTATAACAATAGCTCCATCCTGCACTGGTTCAATTGAGCTAGCAAACTTGACGACAACCTTCCCGATGTGCTGAGCCCTCTGCAGAAACCGGAATGCCGCCACTCCTCCTTCAACGGGGTCCTCCATGTCAAACACCTTCAGCGGAAGGCTACTGAGCTGACCACTTTCCACACGCTCCCGGATTCTGTCAAGCATGCCACCAAACCATGCAGGATCCTCCTCCATCATAGTGTCCACAGCGATGGTCTCGTAATATACATCTGGACGGGCTTCCTTCATCTGTTCGTGAGTCCAAATGCCTCTCTTGCCCAATTCCATGAAACGTCCGTTGGGCCCTAAGAGCTTGAGGGATTCTGGGATGTACCTTCCCAATGTGCTGAGCCCTCTGCAGAAACCGGAATGCCGCCACTCCTCCTTCAACAGGGTCCTCCATATCAAACACCTTCAGCGGAAGGCTACTGAGCTGACCACTTTCCACACGCTCCCGGATTCTGTCAAGCATGCCACCAAACCATGCA
>NW_013564713.1:0-6414 GCF_000499605.1 Eimeria maxima | reverse complement strand
GCTGCGGGGAGCACACTTGCCTACTGTCCTGACAAGGGCGTTATTGAGCGGAGCAGGGTTGGCTACTACCATCACTACTCTTAATCTCGTCATGCCATTCAAGTAGCACATCCACGAGATCCTGGTGTACCTTGAATGCTTTGCAGGTGCAACAGCAATAGCTGCTGTTGCAGCAAGTGAGACAGCAACTCAAACAGAAAAGAGGCACAAGCAAGCCCTTCGCTCATCCAGCTCAAGAGGCTGGAAATTCCCCCAGAAAAAACCACAGCCAAGCTTGCAAAATAATAATAATAGCCAGTATCCTAAACCGTAAAGCATTTCACTGTGCAGCAGGCGTGTCTCGTGTACCAAAAGCATCAAAAGAAGAAATGCCGTCCGCCGAATAGTATTACTGGCACTTGTATTGCACTGAAGGACAAACTAAGAAGATTCGCTGACACTGCAGACGCAGAGTTGGTGTCTTCAAGCACGGGACAGAGAAAGGTAATGATGCGCCCGCTGGCACCAATGCGGAAACCGAAAAGAAGTATAAACGAACGACAGCATCAAACAAGACAGCATTGCATTGTCCTCTACATGCACATGAATGATGTGCTGTTCGTTTGCCGTCTAGGGTTAGGGTGTTCGGGTTTAGTGCTTCTGGTTGCAGGGAGCAGGCTTGACTACTGTCATCATCACTACTCCCAGTGTCGTTGTGTCCGAGCTCCTTGTGTGCCTGTATGCTTTGCAGCTGCACCAGGAGCAGCTGCCGTATGCAGCAGGTGAGACAGTAACTCAAATGGAAAAGAAACTAAGCAGAGCTACACACGCAGTGGTGGTGTCTGCCCTTAGTTAGCCTCGATTTGTAGCCACATAGACACGAGTTTGGTGTCCCCCGCAACTTTTGCGGCAATACAAGCTGTTTGTGCCTTCCTGTATCGCATTGAGAGCAGCTATAGCTGCAGTATCAGGCCGCCAAAGTGATAGTTGCGTCTTTTGGTATCCTGCTGTTTCATTTACCCACGATGTTTACTGCCGCCATACTTCAATCATACCGCAGTGCATGGATAAAATGTATGCTGAATTCTATGATCGTCATATCTCGACCATTCGCCCCCTTACGTTACAACGCCACATCGGCATGCTGTTTCTACGGGGAGGCAGGCATTTATTGCAGCGCGCAGATTGCTAATAGATTGTTTGTAGATACTCAAAGTATTCTCCAGGCATAAATGCTTGGTGTTCAGGAAACAAACAGCCTACAGTGAGGCAACGGTGACACGAAGCCTAAAAGCAACTCGAACTGACTATAACGTCTCGCTGCCTCACAGCAGATATACCGCTGCTTGTAGACTACTTCAGTAGTAGGTGCGGCACTAAGACAGATGGCAACAAGGCTTACAACAAGAGAAGCAATACCATAAGCAGAGTCGTTTTATACACCATAAAGAACCATTAGAACAGTGTAGTTATATGGCCGCCTGTTTCTACTCCCCGGAGTGACTTCCTCGAAATATGCATCGCTATGGCCGTTCAGCCACTTTCTGCGATGGTGCTGCTAAATGTGACACCATGCTGAGATTTTAGTTCCTCCATTGGTGCTTTCGGAGCTCGGCGCATAGAGACGCCGAGAACAACTCTACAGAAACTGTTTGCATCACAATAGGTTTTTTTTTTATCGTAGAGTTGAGTGCTCCCTGCTGCAGCCAGTGCTACAATGGAAAAAGTAGAGGCTGGAGCAGCAACCAAGCTTTTGTATAGTCACGAGCTGAAATAGATTACAGCGGCAATATCTCGCTTCCTCACAGCAGATATACCGCTGCTTGCAGACTACTTCAGTAGCAAGTGCGGCACTAGGCCAGGTGGCAGCAGGGCTTACAACAAGAGAAGCAACACCATAAGCAGAGTCATTTTACTAGTCTGTGTGCGTTTTGTTGCGGCGGATGCAGAGACTGCTGCCGTTGTTGTCTACTGTTGCAGCAGCAGCAAGACTGCAGATGCTTCTGCTCCGGCAGTGCAGCAGGAGTAGCAGCCAGAGTAGCACGAATAGCATATCCATGCTACAGCCCCGAAATGCGGACACTGTGTGCACGAGTGTATGAGACAGCATATCCACAACACCGTTTTGGATTAGCACTGTCGCTCATAATGCAGCCTACATAATCATTAGATATGCGAATTCCACTGGGATGAGGCCAAAGTTACCTGTTTTCGTCGGGCCATGCAGCAACGCTGTTTTGCACTGTCGCTCATAATACAGCCTACATAATCATTAGGCATGTGGATACCACTGGGATGAGGCCAAAGTTACCTGTTTTTGTCTGGCCATGCATCAGCGCTGTGTGTGCCTCTTCCGCAGTACACCTACACCCAAGAAGTGCGATGTCCAGCATAGTTTACTACATCACCGACTACATTTTTTTGCCGCACACAAGTGCCAAACAGTGCCAAACAGTTTCTTAACGATGGAAGGGCAATTTTTTTCCATGAGAAATTGCTGCTGCACGCAAAAATTCACCGATCCCGCAGAAAGACGGATAAGAATCATGTGTGTGTACAGACACTACACTGGAGCTCGAGTCGGAGCCCTGTTTAGTCTGAAGGAGAGGAACAAAAAATATACAGATGAACGTATTTACAAATATAAACGCATTTATAAATATATATTACAGCCCTTTAAATGCAGATGATGTTAATCTGCCAAAGGTGTTCCCCTGTCTGCGCAAAGTCGTAGGCAGAGTGGGGCCAACGCCGCAGTGCACAGGCAGTACAATGGAGCTCGGGTGAGGCCTCCAGAGGCCTACTATCATGAAGAGGAATGAATACTATGCAATATACCAGGGATTATGAAACTTTTAGATAGAAAAGCAGCAAAGGATCCGTGTGCTCGCCAGCCGGCACCCAGCTCGGTGGTGGGTGCGAGACTCTTGCTAAGAGATTCGGGCCCCGGCATTCGGCGAGGGTCGGGCATCAGTTCTACTATTCTGGGTTTTTCTTTCCGAACAACAGTAGGAACTCTATCACAATTTTGGTTGTTAATTGCGTTTATTAGAGTTTGCAGCGAGAATCCCACACTAGGGGTTTGATTATAGTGTGTGCACTTATTCGGTATATACACATAGTGACAGCGCTGGCCAACTGAGCACTACAAACGCCGCACCTCCGGCGCCGACCCTCGGCCGGATTGCTTTCAGGAATATATGTCTTTGCTTGGTTGGTTGCCACTGAATTCGTTTATTTGATTATTCAAGTGTATCTAGGGTATATTTGTTGAGTTTCCACTAGAGGTGCTGATTGTGCACTTACTTTGTTGGAGCGTGCGCTGTTGACTACAGATCGCTAGGCACTACGACGCCTCGTCCGCACCTGTAAGAATGCAGAGCAGAGATATCGATAGATAGAGCGAAAATAAATATTAAGATTGAGTTTCGCAAAAACAATAAATTTACGAGGACAAACTAGGCTACGAGTGTACAAGTCATTCTGCCATTACAAGGTAATGCTGAAGCCAGAACGTGATCGGATGTTTGGATACGCTAGTGAGAAGACAAGAAGAAATCACAAAAAGGGACAGTTTTCCTACATTTATTAGTGGCATACGAAGTATTGCGACACTTTATTTAAAAAGTTAAACTAAGAGAATCCGGGGTTTGGACACGAAGAATTCTCAATTCTTCGCATTATATCCGTTCGCAGCGCAGACGGCTTTAGTGAGATGTTGCGCAGTCAACCCCAGATTTATACTGCCAAAGCCTCCTGATGGTGCAGCTCGCTGCATGTTACACTTTCATCGCAGCACCACCTATCATGTGTAATGCCAGCCTAAAAACATAGTAGTGCCACATTGTACACCTGGTGGGGTAAGTAGCCGATAACCTAGATCGGCAGGTATTGGCATCCAATATCCATGCTCTGGTGTAGGTATCCAATTAGCTAATCGCATATGACTATATTCCTCCTCATCACGTATTAGAGCAAGCCGCGGTCCAACTTTACGTACCATCTGTAGGACGCGTGATAATGGAAGCTAACCTTCTTACTGAGGCTCATCGCCTCCGAGCGACCCTCGCCGATCGTGTAGAGTGCCTCGAAAAGTTGCTTGACACATTCCACCTTCTTCTGAAATCTCACCTCCCAGCCGAAAAACTTAGAAAAACCCTTTTAGCACGTTCACCGATCTAGTCTGTCGCATGTTTGGGCTTGGTTGTATCCACCTGCCGCAGC
The DNA here is from genome assembly GCF_000499605.1 of Eimeria maxima. NCBI lineage: Eukaryota > Apicomplexa > Conoidasida > Eucoccidiorida > Eimeriidae > Eimeria > Eimeria maxima. The sequence continues at coordinate 2,211 of NW_013564713.1, read as the reverse complement.
AAGCCTTCTGCAGCACCAGATTGAAAGAAGGCCTGCTTACATTCTGCCATTGTCACCTCAGCTTAGCGACGTACAGCGCTGGGTTATCCTTGTGTACATCTGATCACCGGGTGATAGAGTGTGTACAGAACTCGTCTGGTCATAGTTCGCGGTCCGATATAGAAGGGGTGATTTGCTCTTTCGTGCATTCACATGTCGTGGAATCTTTTCAGAGTTCCGTCGGGTAGTCTGTCCAGCTCATTTATCTCATTATGAGTCTTCCCTACTACAGATACCACCTGCTGTTGGCTCTAGGTGCACATAGGGAGCTCGTTGTTGTTCAGCCCAATGTCGTCCTCGTGGTCATAACCAAAACGGTCTTGCTGGTCTGTAAGATGCATGCCTTTGTGTATATCTGCCGGCGTATCGTGTGTCGTATTTATAACCGCGTTTTTCGTAAGATATTTATAGATATTTATATATAACTGTGAATCTTTGATTCCCTTTCTTGCGCCGCCCACGCTAGCAGCTACGCACGCCATCACGGTAACTCCAGGCATATGCACCAGCCACCACACAGTATCCCTGGCCAGGATGTAGATATATACATGACACTCCTAATCTTGTAATGTATGTTTGTCAGCAAGCGAAAAAGCCATAAAATCCATGAAATTCAGGAATCCAGTACTGCACATTACCATGGCTCCTAGAAGGCCAACCCAAGGGGCCCCCAATCCATAGAAGAAAGGGACCTAACGGTATAACATATCTACATCGTTAACGGCTAGACACACCACAGTACCCCACGCCAGTATGCAGATATATAGGGGGGGCCCCTGAGATTGTATGATATAACATTTAAATGATACATTATCATATGCTGACTTTCTGCTCTCCCTAAGATATATATAATAAATAAAAGACTCGTTACTATCATACTACAGGCAGGATGGTTGTTTTTATTTGTGGGAGGATATTCTCGTGGGGCCACGAAATATCAGCAATAGCAGCAGAAAAACTTGCGCCTCAGCGCAAGTCTTGCAGTTGGAGCAGCTGCAGCAGGGGCAACAGTTGCAGTAACATTTGCAGCAACAGTTGCAGCAGCAGCTAATGCAGCGGTTGCACCAGCAGCTAATGCAGGAGTTGCAGCAGCAGCAAGGTTTGCTGTGTGTAGCAGATGCAACAGCAGCAGCAGCAACAAGACTTGCTCTGTGCAGCAGGAATTGCAGCAAGGCGTGCTCTGTTAAGCCGCAGCCAGGCTTGCTCGGCGATGCTCGCTTCGTGTTGCCTTTGGTGCCCCTTGCGTCTTTCTTACTTGTTTTTGTAACTTCTATTCTATTGCTTTATTCTATTTGCTAAGGTTTTATTGCTTCTTATCCTATCTAATAAATATCCCCCCTCTAATCCTCCTTGACATAGCAAACGCCCTCTACGAGCATTGGCGCCATTTTTAGTTGCTATACACTTGCTTTCCTGCTATTTGAAACATAAACACAAGAAGAAATATAAGAAAAAGTAATAACAACAAATTCCCCTCTGATGCAGCAGCAGCAGAACTGCAGCAGCTGCGTTAGAGCTGTCGCTGCAGTTGTTCGTGCAGCAGGGAGTGGATGTCGATGCTTAAACTGCAAGGGTTCCAGTAATTTGAATAAATATGGATAAATAAAGATTTAATAAAAACAGGAAAGGACAAACGACCTTGAAGGTACTGCCTCACAATCGCATGCAAACAACAGCCAACTCTTGGGGCTGTTGGGTGGAGCGGCGGAAGGCAGGATGGACTGCTAAGGGCTTAGGGTTTAGGGTCTAGGGCTTAGGTTTTAGGGTTTCGGGTTTAGGGTTTAGGGTTTACTGAGGTTTCTTATGAGCTGCCTGCACGCGAAGACTTGGGGATGAGCGGCGCTCCCTCTCCTAACTCAATGGGCCCTTTTGGCTTCTGCCTCGAGGGTTTAGGGTTTAGGGTTTAGGGCTTGTGCTCGGGGTTATGGATAGGTGCCATGGCGCAAACCCCAGCCGCCTCGCAGGCGAAGCGCAAGCGAAAACCTCAGGAGGACTCGGACGAATGCAGGGAGAAGTTACCTCTAGAGGTGGGGTTTAGGGTTTAGGGTTTAGGGGTTTAGGGTTTATGGTTTAGGGTTAAGGGATTGGGCTTAGACGTTTGCTTCGAGCTCCCGAACTGGTCAGCCAAGACCCAAGAATCTAGGGGAGGGAAAGGGGGAGGGGGGAGGGCCC
>NW_013564712.1:0-6556 GCF_000499605.1 Eimeria maxima | reverse complement strand
TGGGCTAACCCCGGATTATGCCATGTCGGAAGTGCGGCTCACTTTCTGGTTGTGGTTTTTCCTCTCCCCGATTTAATCATTCATACAATTCCGGCTCGCTGATTACATTTGCTTATCCCGGAAGTTGGACCTCTGCCATGAGCACTGAAGCAGCCAGAGTACAGGGGAACAGAGGAGGGAGCTAGGCTAGAAAGACTCAGCAAGACAGAAGTAAAAGAGAGAAGACCGACAGAAGACTGCAGGCAGCATCATAGATAAAATCACACAGGAGAGAGACGAGGAACATAAAGAGGGTATAAGAGGGAGACGTACTTGCTAAAGTCAAACCGTATATCTGCTGCATTACGACGAGGTGCAGCCGCCGCCCTTCAAGGCGCTTCCCGTCAAGGCCCATCAATACCACAACGGCAACCTCCTTACGTGCCTACATCCGTCACGCAACACAAGCTGCAATGGCTTCCCGGGACCCCAGGCCAGTCGTGCTGAACCTATATGAAAGCGATAAACCTCTTGTAAATAAATAAGCTGTTGTAAAGTGTGATATGCTTTACCATCCCGACCAACCCGAACAGGAGTTTAATAGTTCAAATGTAACTTTTACACCAGACCGAGCTAAATATGTAGTGTGCATGTAAAGCTCCAGCTCAGAGCAAAGCCTCGAAGTTGTGCTAACGAAGCGTGCACGTTTTGTGTAAGTCGGCAATACGCCGCTGCTGGGGCATGTTAACGAGAGACATACTGAAGAATTTACTATTATATCCCCGGGTATGTCTGAAATGCTGGTTCCAAGTTAATATTTCATCGTACGTCATGCTTGCTTCACAGAGACTAATGCATTGACCAGCTCGAAAATGATACAATACACCACAGCTTACTTGCTGCAATCCCATCATGTCCCCTTCAGCTCCCTTATTCCTGGTGCTTTTTACTAAAAAATAAGAGCAGCTTCAGGGGAGGTAGCACGTGTCCCTCGTCCTTTGTCCACCTATTATTCTGCGTGGTTACAACGCTTGTAGGGCAATACCATCCCCCAATGGACAACCGGCGAAAATCTAATCTATTCCATGTTGCTAATAGCCGACAGAAGCGTACAGGCTGAACGTAGTAACGCATCACGGGGGCTCACATCTCACTCTGCGTAGTGTTGGCATTTGCTTCCGCAAGTTGTTTGTTACCCGCCTTGGTGGATGTAAGCCCACTTTTCTAGGAACAAACCTGCGGGTGCATGCCGGCTTATGACCTGCCTGGATGCAGGGCCCAATGCAGCTAGCAAGACAGCATCGATCATAGCGGTTCGAAGTCTGGTATTTGGAAACGGCTTAGAGCTGGCTTCCTCTTTGTCTCTATCCCTGTGGATCGTTTCTATCTGGAGGAGATCTCCGCCACGGGAAACACTTGCGCACCACGCATACCAGGTGGCGATTACTCTTTTACACCTAAAAGTGTGGAAGCGGCATGGGTTTTCTTTGCTACGCATACACACAAGGGGCATTCTGAGTGCTCCAACCATGTTTTTCTCCATAATAATACCTTCTGCGCAGATGTGGCTAGAAACATTGGTTGCATCAAACGAATAAACATACGTACGCGTAAGCACCGAAGGGCTCACCAACTGCTCGGGTATGAAATAATTTTCTACTTACATTAAGCACTATAAATAGTCGGGTAACAATAATTCCGTTTGTACAATCGACATGACGTCTCCGCCGTGCTAGGAACCCTCTGCAGCTAACGGGAAATTAGTAGGAAATTAGTAGTCGCTGCTCTCGCATCCACTAACATCGAAAAGAAACGGCGTCAACACTCCTGCGCATCCCAGTGGACCGTATATTCCACAGAAAAAACATCTAGCCACGTCAACGATCAAACAGCGATTTGCGGAACGCACTAGCTGGAATAACGCGAGGGACAAAGGCGATAAATCAGAAAGGCACCTCGCGCGCCCTGGCGTGGCTGGTGGGCGAACTGTCAGGCTTTCCTGCAACACCCAATTAAGCTGCGGAGGTGATTTGAGTCTGTATTTCTCCAAGTGCTCCCGGACTGGGCAAGGCGCGATGTATGCAGCAACGTGGAACCTTGCCTATCACATTTTAGCCTAGAGGCTCTTTAGGTTTACCAGCACGTACGCTCTGCACATCCTCGCGTAAAGTCATTTACAAACCTCCTGTGTGGCATTTACACGGAGATTATGGTTTGCAGCATCAACTACTGACACACTCCACGCACAGTCTGGAAGTCACACTAGCACAAACGTTGTGTGCTTTTATAGTCTGTATCTGCTATGGCTGACGCCAGATACTATTACATGTAAACTACGGTAAATAGGCAGCGATTCTCAGCATTTACATCCTACACCCAGAACCTGGAACTCGTCTGCAGCGGACGGCGCACGAGCTACGTTGTAAAATACTCCGCAAGGTCAACAAGCAATTATTTCTATCAAAACGCCTAGCGAGTTGTGCAGAATTCAGAGTAAGATAGGCTTGCCGGCTATCTTGTTCTAGAATGACAAGCCATGCGCACTCTCTACAGAATATCCTCATCAAGAACAAAGCTGCTCGATCGGAACGGTCTTGCAGCACCCGGGGAAACAAGCACATCATGCCGAAAGCCGACAGCGGCACACATTCTTGAAGCAAGCTCTAGTTGCAGTCGGTGTTTAGCACGCGTTTGCATTGCGTTTCTGATCTGGATCGAGTTTCGACAGACAATTCCCCCGCTGCCTGTGGGTACCCCAAGACATTATCAAGCGTTCATCGGCGAAGGTACTGGAGCACTGAGGCATAAAACGATGTAAGGTTGCTGCAGGCTCTGTGATGCATACCGCCTGAACGACGGAGCAAACCAACCGCAAGAGCCGTTGTCACAGAAATTGGGGAATTATCGATGCCAGTACGCGTTGCAAAAAAAGTGTGAAACAGATAGACAAGGTTTGTGCGGTGCACAATATCTGGTGGATTTGGCATTATGTCTCGTCCCAAACGTGATGCAGCATGCTGGGCAGAGAACACTGCTCCTACTGGAGTATGGAGGCCCCAAGGGGATTTACAATGCATGCAGTTCTGAAACGCTACGAAATCACTTACTAGCTGTAGCCCAAATGGACGCACTTAGCAAATCACCAGAAACTGGCGTATCGAAGCTGGATCATCTCTCATACATCCAGGGATGAGAGCATTGCTAGAACCTCCAACACAACATTCAGCTCACCACCGGGATGAGATCAATTGGCGGAAGAAGTACCAACTCCCTCACGACGTCGTTTCACCTCCACCAGCAAGTCATTCAACCGAACAGGCATACACTAGCGTCCAAATAGTACCAGGTATAATTACGACGGATACTGAAAAAATCCCTGCATAAAAAGCAATGCGCTGCCGGCTCCTGGACGCCCAAGCGACTGTTGTGCCGATGTGGGACATAGCCGTCAACGCAGGCCGCTCTCAGCGAACGGATTACGAGGTCAAAGCGCCTACACGTCCACCTACGGGAGATTACAGGAAGGCTCACTACGCTGATGACGCTTTCCAATACTTCATAGTCAGAATACAATATCGCTACCGCACTAAAAAATAGTGTTTTGTACTTGCACATAATCAAAACCCTAGAGCGATAATCCAGTGAATACTGGCGTGCTTCATCATCCCGCGTGAGCCCACTCGCAAGCCACTACAACTATTAAACACTCCTTGCTCCAATAGCCAACAATGGACACGGAAAAATGCGATTTAATAAGTGCACTTCGGCACTACATGCATCCATACCTAAACAACTTTAAGAAGAGCACCGCAAAGATTGTTCTCCCCTAATCTGTTGCACCTATAACACTCGCAACGATAGAATACCGTACTATAAATGGCACTGCGCAGAACCCGCCCTTCCTGTAACAACCCTTGATTGAATGCACCAGTACAGCACTTCTACCCATGAATGCGCAGACACTGAATGCAGCAATGAATCATCGAATTACTCCCGCCTCTCCTGAATTGCTCGCCAATGCCCAATGCACTGGCAGAGGTCTGTCGAATTCCCACACCCTCAGTGACTCATCGCAGTTTTCCAACAATGCTACCTCGTCAAACCAGCCCGCACCCACCAGCCTGCAGTAGCCCACAGTGGTGCAGTAAGACACACACCTAGCTTACCACACTCCCACAGCACACCACCAACCAACAGGAGCTGCCTAATCGAAACATAGTCATAAAACCCAAGCATGCTCAAGGTTGCTGTGATCTGCAATGCCGCGGGGGGTCTTATGAAGGACGGTGTAAACATAGAAGATACGTAGAAGAGCAAATCCCTCCAAGCAAACCGGAAACCTTCCGCATATTCAAGGACTCCACCAAACCCCAATGTGCTGGTAAAGCTCCCTTAAGAAACTTGCGCACGCAGCGGTGCGGTTTCCGAGCTGGGCGTTCCACTGCTTCCAGATGTGTTCATCCGTGTACACGGAGCGGGTCCAGTCAGCTGTCGACGCTTACAGGCCATCAACAGCTTCCACATTTTGGTCGAGCTCATAATGCACGCCATCACATCACGTAGCCGATAAACAATATAGCTCACCAAGTCTCTCCCAGAAAAACAACCGGTTTAGTCAATAAAATACACAGGCAAAACATGCAGCGAAGAGAGCCTGCAGGCCGTTGACTCTAAGCTCTGAAGTGCCAGCAGGTTCTGTCTCGGGGCACTGCACATACCTCCACATAACAAACGCTGTGCAGGTCAATAGTAAGTATGCTACACAAACCTGGTGTGCAACGCATAGCATATTCTCATATTGCATGTTTTCCAATGAAGCAAAAGACTCAAAAGCATCTGTCCGTCAATCCAGTGAACCGTATCATCGACAACCCATATTCACCCTACTGTCAGCCTCACCGTCTGTAGTGCGGTCGACCAATGGCGCAACACGGTGTTTCCAGTCACCATCCGCTCGTAACCTAATGGTATGCGTGGGGGCCACGTATGCGCAAATGGACGACCGCAGATATTTCGCGAATATTCGATGCACGCCAGCCTAACATCGTGAATCATCTACTTGCTTCCTGAAATGCCGGTTAAATCCCAAAGGACACACCCGAATCGATGTACCGGATAGGCATAGCATAAACGAAATTCGTCGACTTTCCAATATTCTTCTGCAGGATGGAAGGCACAATTGCCAACCTGCATTGCCACATATTGTGCAGTGCAACGGACCACCGACTCTCCTCTATCAAACAACAATTCCAAAGAGCCACAAAACCAGGTATATTACTGGAGTGGTGTACAAGACGTGGGGGGCGTACACAGTCTGTGGGTTTGATATATGCTTTAGCCTAACATACAGACTAAGGCAAGCGGAGAATGTATACAAGAGCAGAGTAACACTCAACAGGCGCAGTATGTTTTAGCACACGCCGTTCACCATCCGTGCTCTGGAAATAGCGGACACAAAAATGGAACTCCATACCGCTCAAGCCTAAGTGCTGCGGGGTAGATGGCGTGCAACAACTCACTGAGCGATGCGAATAGGCGGGCAGAAACCCTCACACACCAACCCGCCCCTCCAACGCACCTTGAAATCAGTTCGCGAACCTACAGCCTGAATGGCAACCCTCCTCCTCAGCAAACCAACTTGCTTCGTCGCAAACGCGCCCCTAACTAAAAGCACCTGGACCTCAATAAGAACATATGTGCCTTACCCGCGGAAGGACCTACAGGGCCAATCACCACCACTGCACAGCCGCCTACACACCGAAGGCTATGCAGCCTCAAACGAAACAGTCTGATACCTAACCAGCTACATGCAACTCACGGCGCCTTTGCAGATAATATCAGCTTTTTCGTTATGCTCCTGTTGCCGCAAACGGTCAATACACATGCTATACCAACAGCATGCTTCAGGTTGTCTGCACATGACTAGCGAACGTGAACGGGGGATGGACCGCCCCACTCAGATCCACCCTGGTGCCCGTCACAGTGAATAAGGCCTGCCCAACGGCAATGCCGCATTCCCCCATAAACTGCCATGTTGGCATTGCGTACTGGCTGCATGCACAACACCGAAAACCACAGATGAGCCGGTCATACTCTCACATGCACCGGCTGATCGAGTCTTTGGCTGCGCCGCATTTGATTGTGGTGCTCATGACCCACGTTAGGACAAACCGGGGCATTATCTCCGGTCGATGCGCCATATGTGGCCGAAAAGCAGAGCCAATGTTGCGGCGAAGCTAACCTGTAACATCTTGAGTGGTGTGGCGCTAGAGGCAACATTGCACATAGACTGCTACTGTTTGGGGGTGGAGAAATGTCTGCATCAACCTAGACTCAGAACACATTCATCGACAGGGTGGCGGTGTAGGTTCTGCGTGTGCGAAGGGGAGCATATGGGCATTCCGTACAAGCTGCGTGGACCACACGGAAGAACGCAGATGTCCTGGTCCCACTGTTGATGCTCTCCTCTGCCGCAGACGCGCGAATGGATAGTTCAACAGCGGCATATTGCACTTACGTGCGCCAGCGCAACTGCCAGCACCCCCCGAAAGGAAACGTAGCTAAAGCCAGTATGTGG
>NW_013564711.1:0-48640 GCF_000499605.1 Eimeria maxima | reverse complement strand
ATATATATATATATATATATATATATCAAAAACAGCAGCCCAGCATCATCATCGTTATCGTCATACAACGCAGCACCACCAGCAGCAGGTGTAACAGCTGCAGGTGCAGCAGCAGCACCTGGCACTTCGGTTCCATGGGTTTAAATACGGCCATCCATTGTGTGCCAAGAGATCGCCTATCAACTTCACAGCGCCTGCATATCCAATCTTCTCCTTCGGGTGTATCTCCAATCTTGCCAACTCCATAACAATGTTTGTGGCAGCAGAAGAGACACCGCACGCAAGAATAAAGAGGATTAAGAGCTGAGCTTTCTGTCCGCCAGCAGACGCAGCAGCAAACAAACTCAAAACCCAGGCTCGGACCTCCCCTTCCAACTGACAACAAAAAACTCGACGAAGCATTGCTGCTGCTGCTGCTGCTTATGCTGCCTCCGCTGCCGCTGCTGCTACTGCTAGGCACAGCCAACGCCCTACTGACACCAGAAACGGTCGACACCGAGCCAGAAACAACACTCGGTGTTGCCGGTCCCTTAGCTGCTGCTGCTGCTGCAGCTGGGGTTTCCGCAGCAGCCCGGGTACTGTTGCGTTGACGATCTGTTGGGTTTGAGAAGCTGCGCGTACACCGCAAGTTCACAGGCAAACAAAAACTCTGGAAAAACCGGAACGCATCCAAAGCAGCACCAAGGGTAAGCAGCAACAGAAGCACAGCAAGCGAGAGACGCAGGAGCAACAATACAACACAGTGGCAGCAGCAACAGTGGCGGAGACCCACTTGCGTTTTGCTGCTCCTGCAGCAGTAGCATCTGAGCCAACTCGAGGTGTATGGATATTCCGCAGCAAACCAGTCAGTGGAGGCCTCGGGGAAACCGTAGAATTCTCTTTGGGGAGAGTTCCCTCCTGCTGCTCGTACAATCGCAGAGCAGCAGCAGCAGCTGCTGCTGCACTGGCGGGATCAGACGCCGCAGCTACTGCTGCAGCAGCAGCTGCTGCTGCTTCTACTGCCTCGGCAACGTCGCTTCCAGGGGGGCCCTCATCTGCTACCGGCTCTGGCTTCGGATTGAACAGCTGCCGCCGCTGCTGCAGCTGCAGCAACTCTTGTTCTGGCTCTGTGGGCTGCTTCCTTCCTGCTGCTGCTGCAAGACGCTGCGCGACTGCCTGCATAGCTTCTGGTGTCGGCGTCTCGTTGTTGTTTCTGTCATTGCTGCTGTTGTTCGTATCTCGTTTCTGCAGGGGCACCGCTACAGCAGCGGGGGCCTGCAGTTGTGTCGGGATGTGTGTATGTGCGTTTCTCCCCTCAATCGCCCGCATCTGCACCTGCTGCTGCTGCACCTGCTGATGCTGGAGCGATTGGGTGGCAGCGGGTAGGAAGGGTGGCATCGGCAGGTCCTTGAGTCCTGCACATACAGCCTGTCTTAGGTGTGCCCAGCGTTCCATCTCCCCATATCGCTGCAGCAGATCTTCTAGGACGTCTGCCCTCTCTACAAGTCGCAGCGCTGTCTGATTTTCTTCTAACAAATTTCTTAGCAAGGCCGCCTTATAACGACCCAAGTCACGCGCTAATACGCGGCTAACCTGCAAAAAGCAGCAGCAGCAACAGCAGCAGCAAATATCCTCTCTGGCTGTTACACCCAACCACCACAAAAAGACCAACAGAAGCAGCACCGGGGACAGAAGTAGCGGGTGCAGCAGGAGCAGTAGATGCAACCGGAGGAGCAGACGCAGCAGATGCGACAGATGCAAGATAAGTAGTGGTAAAGGAGGCAAAGAGAGATACAAACGAGCAAAAGAAGGAAGAAAAACAGGGTAGGAAATATTCGTAAGTTGGAACACTTTTCTATCTGAGAGTCGGGGTGAGAGCGCATACACCGGTTACGAACCTGCAAGAATTGCATGCATTGGCTACCAACAAAGTCTCCTGTCTCCTTGCTGTCTGCTCCAGATCCCCAATACCATCGATGACCCGCAACCTCCACTAATGATGCTGCACCTGCGCCGCCGCCGCTTCCACTGCTGCTGCTAGGGAGTACAGCAGGGGGAACTGTTGGTGTTCCTTTTCCGGCGGACGGCGATGAGGTGGGGCAGACCGCCGCTGCTGCTGCGTCATTGATGCAGGTGCTGCCAATGGATTCCTGGCTTAAGTGCTTCTGCTGCTTCTGTTGCGGTTGCTGCTGCTCTGTTTTGGCCCCTTCGGAGTCTACATGCATGTCTTTGCTCTCGACGCCTCGAGGTGCCCCACGTTCCGGGTTCCCCTCAGCAGAAGATCCTTTTCTTGCTGTTTCCGGCGTTTTCGCTGCTGCTACTACACTCTCTGAATTTGGAGCAGCACCTGCCGCTGCTTCTGCCGAAGCACCTTGTAAGGAGCCGACTTTCTTGCGCGCTCCTTCTGCTTCGGCGGTTGCTGGGAGTTGACTGGCGCTGCCTGTTGCTGCTTCTTGCTGCCGCTGCTGCTGCTGCTGCAGCTGCTGCTGCAGCAGGGCCTTGAGGTTAATAGCTTTTCCATCTGCTGTCAGCTGCACCCGCTGAAGGTGGCGGCGACAGAAAGCCAGCTGGTAGCTGGTAAGGACTCTAAATTCGCGGACACACAACTGCGAAGCGAGGGCTTCATATTTGCTGCTGCGTGGGCTTTCCTCTTCTGCTGCTGCTGCTGCTGCAGAAGCAGCGGGAGATGCAGCTGCTGCTGCCCCCTCGCCTTTCTGCTGCGCAAGCGCGGGCGCCACGACTTTACGGAGATATTCTCTTATAGCTGCATCGTCCAGCACGAAGTTCCCGTTGCTGCAATCGCTGCTGCTGCCGCTGCTGTGGGCAGCAGTTTTGCCGCTGCTGCAGAGGCTGTCTAGCAGCTGTCCAGCAGCATCTGTGCCTCCCTTGGGGTCCCGTTTGAACTCGAAGCAGCACCAAGCGGCGACCGAGCCGAAATCAATCAACGCTGTAATTGGCGTATCGAAATCTACTGGCGCCTTGCTGCTACTGCTGCTGCTACCGCTACTGCTTCTGCTGCTGTTGCTGGCGGCGGCTTGATTCCTTGCTGCAGCCTTTTGGCGGGCCTCGTTCAAGATCTGCGCGTGCAAGTCGAGGAGCTGCTGCAGGGCCTTGAGGTCTTCTTCTGCTGGCAGCAGCAAGTCTGCTGCAGCAGGGCAGCAAGCGGGCTGCAGCAAAGTTGCTTCGATGTTTTTTGCTTCCTGCAGCGCCTGCTGCCTCTCTGCTCCTTCCTTAAAAGTACGAGACACCTCAGCAGCAAATGGCCCTAAGGGGACACGGCGAAAGAGGCCATCGAAGCGGCTCCACTGGACGCGACTGCCGCGGCTGCTGCTGCTGCTGCTGCTGCTGCTGCTGCTGCTGCTACTGCTGCTGCTACTGCTGCTGCTACTGCTGCTGCTGTTGGAGCCGGTGCTAGGAGACTTCTTTGAAGTGCTGCTACACGGGCCTTTTGCCGTGTCGCGCCCGCTTCCACCATGCCCTGCTGCTGCTGGCGTGCTTCCAGCTGATGCAGCACCCATGCCGTCAACTGAAGACGCCGCAGCTGCTCCTACTGCTGCAGCAGATGTCTCTACTCCTGCATCGGAGGTCTGAGAGAAACACTTGCTGCCACGCTGCTGCGGCGTTGAAGCAACTGTTGACTGACGCCCTCGAGCCCGCAACCCTCTTGTCGCAGCCATTCCTCCTACCGCGCCAACGCACTCTGCTGCCGCTGGCGTCCCTGCTGCTACTGTTCCTGCTGTTGCTGCTGGCATTCCCGCTGTTGTTGCTGCTGCTGCCGGTGCTGGTGCTGCTGCGGCCATGGCACCTGCTGCTACTGCCGCAACTGCAGGGGCTGCGGCTGCTGCTCCAAGGGGCTGCGGTGACAGCACAGGCAACAGAGGCGACCCTGCGGGGTTCATCAGCAGCGAAGCAGCAGAGGGAGCTGCTGCTGCTGCTGCTGCGTACAGCGGCCCTGTTGCAAAGGGTCGCGCAGCAGCGAAGCAGCAGCGGCGGCGGCAGCAGCAGGGTATGGGGTCGGTCCTGGCGAAGCCCCAAGTCGCACGGCTTGCTGTTTGTGCTGCTGCTGCAGCTGCTGTAGCTGCTGCTGCTGCGTCTGCGTGAATCCTCGCTGCTGGCCATCGGCTGCTGCTGCTGTTGCTTCAGATGAGCCGAAAGTCGGCAACGAATGAGCTCCAAGGCATGCATTCGGCGAACCCCCTGCTGGACCCGCTGCCGCCGCCGCAGCAGCAGCAGCTGCTGCTGCTGCTGCTGTCTCGGCAGCGGCAGTAGAGGAATCCGTTGCGTCTGCAGCAGCTGCTGTCGCCGCATCCGCTGCTGCTACCATAGGGTCGTGGTGCTGCTGCTTGTGCTGCAAGTAGTGTTGCTGAAGTAACTGCTGTTGCTGCTGCAGCAGTTGTTGCTGCAGCAAATGCTGTTGCAACAAGTGCTGCTGTAAATACTGTTTCTGTAAGAACTGCTGCTGCAGGTATTGCTGCTGGACAAACAGCTGCTGCTGCGGCGTAAGAGCCAGCTTCTGTTGTTGTCCCGCAAGGTCTCGGGCAGCAGCAAGCATTTGCTGAGGGGTAGATGCAAGGGTTTGCTGCAGCTGCTGCTGTTGACGGTGTAGCTCAGCTGCAGCATCCTGCTGCTGCTGCTGCTGGAGCTGGTGCAGCCTGTGTGTTGGATCGTCGCCAGCAGCAGCAGCTGTGGCTGTACTTGCTGCAGCAGCAACAGCAGCAGCAGCTGCCGCTGCTGCATTATTTGCAGCTTCCGCCCGTGCAGTTGGAGCCGCCGGAGTCGCAGCAGCAGCAGATGCAGCATGAGCAGCTGCTGCAGGAGCCCCTGAAGGATTAGCCGGATGATGGGCCGGGGGAAGCGCAGCAGCAGCAGCAGCAGGTGCTGCAGGAGAAGCAGCAGCAGCAGCAGCTTGTTTTTTAAGAGCTAATCGCGCCTTGCTGACAGCATCTCTGCTGCTGTGCTGAAGGCAGAAGACAGCCCTCCATGTCATGTCTTGTCCTAAGCCTTCCGTCTCCCCCGTCCATACACTGCAACAGCAGCAGCAGCAGCCTGCTGCCTTTGCGCATGTTACATGCATGCGGCGGCTGCAGCCGGGGAAGGAACAGACAACAGGGAAGCCTCCCGCCCCACAGATGCAGCAGCGCCAACCCATTGCTGCAGCAAGGGAGACAGAAGCAGCAACTGCAGCAGGACTGTCGAGCTGCAGCTGCTGCACAAAGTAAGGACCCCCGGCAGCATACAGCACGCAGCAGCTGTGCACCCACAAACGCTCTTCTCCTACTCGCATAGCCCCACCGCCACGCAGGCACAGACGACATACTTCTTCCCCGCTGCAGCTGGTGCTGGTGCTGGTGGTGCTGTTGTTGCTGTTGCTGCTGCTCGCCGCTGCTGCTGCTGGCCGCTTGTGCGCAGAACCTACAGTTGTGCTGCTTCCGCCATCGCCGGAGGAAACGGCAGATGCCGCGACAGCCAACGGCCCTTGATGCTGCTGCAGCTGCTGCTGCTGCTGCTGCTGCAGTTGCTGTTGCTTCTGCTTCCAGCTGCATAGACAGCAGAACCAGGGAGCCTGTGGCAACGTAAAGAGAGAATAACAATACTGATGAACTGCTGCACCGCACCCGCTGCAGATAACGATGCTGTTGTGGGGTTCGGAACCCTTGACAAGACATACACTGCACTCTACATCGTCCCCTGCTGCTAATGTTGCTGCTGCTGGCGCTGCTGCTGCTGCTGCTGCTGGCGCTGCTGCTGCTGCTGCTGCTGCTGGCGCTGCTGCTGCTGCTGCTGCTGCTGGCGCTGCTGCTGCTGCTGCTGCTGGCGCTGCTGCTGCTGCTGCTGCTGGCGCTGCTGCTGCTGCTGCTGCTGGAGCTGCTGCTGCTGCTGCTGCTGCTGCTGCTGGAGCTGCTGCTGTTGCTGCTGCTGGCGCTGCTGCTGTTGCTGCTGCTGGCGCTGCTGCTGTTGCTGCTGCTGGCGCTGCTGCTGCTGCTCCTCCTGGAGCTGCTCCAGAGTTTGCTGTTACTGGTGCCGCAGCTCCTGCTCCTGCTGCTGAGATCGCTGCGGCTAGCGAGGGTGCTAATGGCCCTGCAGCAGGAGAGGAGGCAGCAGAAGAACTGCCGCGACGTGGCAGCCCCACATGGCCCTGCTGCTGGGAGTTACCACCTGCTGCTGTTGATGCAGATGCAAAACGGCCGCTGGATGCTTGGGTGACAACTGAACCCTTCCCTCCAGGTGCTGCTGGGGAAGCCCTGCTGCTGCTGCTGCTGCTGCTAGAATCCGCAGCAGCAGCGAGGCTGCGCGGGGACTGTCGCATCCCATTCGTTGCAGCAGCTTTGCTGCTCTGCCCTGAGGGTGCTGATGTTCTTACTGTATGAGGCACAGCAGCTGCAGAGCTGCTGCTTGCAGCTGAATGCTGCTGCTCTTACAGCTGCTGCTACAGCTGCTGTTCCCGCCCCTGTAGCACGTCGCCGCAGCGCTGCGTGTATGGCTGCCCATCTGCTGTTGCGGTCTCTGCTGCAGCTGCTGCTGTGGCGAAGACTTGGAGATACTCCCACCTCACCTGCCTCTCATCAGCAGCTGTTGCTGCTGCTGCTATAGCTGCGCGTTGTCAGTGGCATCACAAGCAGCCGGTGGGGGCCAGCGGGGCTCAGCCTGTGTTGGTGCACAGGGCCTAAGGTGTCTGTATGGCTCAAAAGTATGCAAAACCCTCGTTTAGCCGCTTTGGAGCAGCGCCTAGCACCTAAGGAGTGTCGCCTGCTGCTCCTGCTGCGGCTGCTGATGCTGCTGCAGACGGAGGAGAGTGCAGCTCTGTGCTCCCTGCCTCTAAACGCAGACAAAGAAAGTACACAATAGGCGATTAATTGCAGCAGCTCCTACAGCAGCCTCTTTCAAGACCTACTACCGACGCATGCGCTGCTTGCGCTGCCAGCAGCCTCTGCGGCAGCCGCAACAGCAAGAGAGGAGCTGCGGCTGCTGCTGCTGCCTCTCCTTCCCCTCGTAAGTTTTGGAAGTAATTTTGATGCAGCAATTTGTCATGTAGTCAAATACATTGTCTGCTAGTTCATGGGGAAAACGCCAAATAGTTTAAGCCGATTGCCCGTAACAGCTCGGTAGTGCTGCATACAAAGGCAGCGGCACCGGAGCTTTGCAGAATTAGCAACGAGTGCAGCATTGTTTATTCTTGTTACCGTTATTCCTGCTGCTACGCCTGATGCTGCTGCGGCGTTGGCTGGTGTGGTTACTGCTACTGCAATTTCTGCTAGGAGCAGATATGGACGTCTAGCAAGGAAAAAGGTGTTCTTCACGAATTGCCTTCTCTATGAAAGTAGTTCTCGCTGGCTGCAATGCTATCATTACAACACTCGATTTTACTGCAGATGCCAGTAGTTACCAGTAAGATGGGGGACAGTCATTACAAAGAGTGTCAGAGAACCCTTTTCGGTGCATTCATTAACAATGTGGGCAATGGCTAGACACTTATTTGCCTCCAGTAGCCATCCTATGCATCGATCGAAAAACAGGTGTGCAATCCCTAGTCTCTAGGCTCTCTGGGCGCACCGACCGACGTGGCAGTTTCAACTTTCCCAGGTACAACTCATTACAGAGAGTGCCAGGGGACCCCTTCGGTGCATTCATTAACATTTCGGGCATCCAGTAGCCATCCTGGAGATACGTCGAAAGCCCGATGCCACCTTCCTGCTCTTTACATAGGGTAGCAGACTCTGGCCAGTCTGGAGCAAAATGCTCAGCACCGCCTGAAGCGAGATGCCTCTTTTACGTTCTAGAAGACGCCTCTAGCGTCGTACCCCCGGAGGTGGCACGTGCAGTTGAGCTTTTGAACATGCTTCCTGCTGAGCGTGGAAGCATGTGCAGGAGGGACTTACGTAAATAAGCAGTGGATCCGCCTCTCGCCACCATCCCCAGGACATTTTGCTGACTTTCTCAGGTGAAAGGAAGGGAGATAAGCTCGTTTCTGTGGAGCCCAAGACATATGACACGCAGTCTAACAATTGGATTCTTTGGCGGTGCACTACAGTTCTCGTTGCAGCTGGGGAGCCTAGTTTCATTGACAGTTTCTTCCTTTGTCCTGCTTGTCGTTAACCCTTCAGCGTGCTTATATTATGTAGCGTGTTTTAAGATTTGGGCGCAGAATATCTTATGTGAGGCCGATAGCGGACAAGTGCTCCAATAAAAATGTGGAGAGCTTTGGACAGCGCTCTTAGGAACACTGTCTCCAGTCTGTTTGTACTCTCGGGGGGCCAATGACTACTTTCGTAAGTTCCTGGTTTGACGTTACAGCACTAGCCAATAACGATTACCGGTTGTTCCAGCAGCAGTGTATGCTGGACTACACTCTGCAGAAAGGTACGTTTCCTGTGAGTTGTTGCAGCGTTTTGTTTGTTGTTCAGATATCTACTAATGTGCACTTTCCGCATACCTCTTTGTCTATAACAGTGGCAAAGTTCCTCCCCCAGCTGGCCCCTAGAGCCGTTGCGAATTCATGAACGGCCTCCAACAGAAGAAGAAATATGGGTCAAAACGGTGAAAAACAGCAGCATCGTTGCATTCAAGAACTACTCGTTGAAGAACAATGAAGCGTCGGGACCAAGCCAACTCACCCTCAACCCCACTTTCCCTTCAAGCGAATTTAACGGCAGCATCCAGCAAGAGCAAACATTGTGTCACCTCGTAACAACTCCAGCAGAAACAAGCAGCAATAATAGCAGTGGCAGGAGGAGGGAGGCAACAGAAAATGCACGTGCAATTTGCATTTTCAGGGAGCCCAGTAGGATGGTACTTTCTTGCCGGACCCCCGTCTGCCAGTATATCGTGTGGGCCATGTACGTTGAAGAGGGCAAACACAGTGCCCTTCTCTTGATGTTCTTACTCCTGAAACCTCTGTAGTGTTATCAGCCACTGAGGTTAATGATTGACCACAGAAGACGCAAAAGACTATAAAGAAGGGGAGAAATCTGCCATCTAGGCAGCAGGAGAGACTGCATTTATTTAAGTTCAAGGGTTTCTTTCTGTTGCCACAGGACTGAGCCATCCCCATGATTCATCACTGGAAGGGGTCTGAAGCACCTCCCTACAGTTGCTGCTGCTGTTGGGGGAGTCACGTACGGCCTCCGCAGCCTCAGGAGGGAAGATGGACAGACAACGGAGGCTGCGGTTTTCATTGGTGCTAGGCGTTTCCTGTAGTCGCTGCTGCTTCTGCTTTTTTCCGTCCTCCTCCCCTGTCTTTTCCACAAGTTGCTGGTGCTGCTGCCGTTGCGGTGGGGTCTTTTCTGCAGCAGCAATGGCTGCCGGGGACAGGACATTACGAAGCGCGTGGGGTAGATCTGTCGGCAGCTGTTGTGGCTGTTGGTGCTCGAATTGTTCTTGGTGGTGTTGCTGCTGCTGCCGCAGTCCCTGTTTCGTCTCGCACTTTTGTTCCCCATATAGTTCTTGCTGCTGCTGCCGCTGAGGTTGCGGCTGTAAGTAGATCGACGGAGGAGTGCCTTTCGCCTTGTTTCCCGGCAAGTCAGTGGAGGCTGGCAAGGGGACGTCCCAGAAGTCGTTGTGCTCGAAGGGCTTGTACTCGTGGTCTATAGATGAATTGTTTCCTGCCAAGAGGGAGCACGTTTCCTGGTGTATTCCCCAGTGTTCCACAGAGCTGTACAATGTGCCTCTCTCCTGCATTTCTGTGCCCGGGGACCGCGACTGCAGCGGCCTTTCATGAACCTCCGAGCTGTGCACCTCTACTTCGGAACCCTTTGGCAGCACATATGGAGCGTCTGCACTCCCTGGTGTTTTCGAGCCTTTAAGAGGCTCGTTGGAGGCCTTCGACAGCCGTCGAAGCCACCGCTCGTGCTGCTGGGGCCTGGAAGACCCCTGCAACGTCTCGATGGCCTGCGGTCGCCTCCCCCCAATGCCCTCTTCATCTACAAGGGTTAAGAGATTCCGCGAGGCCATCTCCTTCAAAACTATGCTATTCAGCCACTCCTGCTCCTCTGCATGCAGGCCATGGGATCGGCAGAAGGAATACACCTGAATGCCGAACACCCAAGCTTCAACATTGAACCCTAAGCCTTTAACAATAAATGCCTGGCGGCTTTGCAACCTCCCGAGCAACACGGCTTCTCACACAGCCTGTTCTTTCAGGGTGACTCGTCAGTTGCTGCTTTTCAATGCTGATGTCTGCCTGATGAAATAAACATTCGTGTTGATGCAGGGTTGTGGGCCATCAGCCCAGCGTGTGGGGATGAGTACGGCTGCTCTGGGGTCTTCGCCTTCACGGATGGAAATGCGAACCAGCCGCCCCTTTTGCACTTCGACGGAAACACCGAAGACTTCAGGGGCTAGACGCAGGCTGTAGTGGCCTTCGGAGAAACTGAAGGGGCCCTCTTCCTTGCGCGCAGGGGAGGGCGTCTCCACTAGCCTGATGGACAGATATACATGAGAACTGTGGGTCTGGGGAGACAAACAGCTGATGGTTTATTGTCAAGCCTGACCCTTTCCTCCTGCCGTTGGTCTCAGAGTGCCTAAGAAGCTCCAATTGTAGTATTATAGAAAGAATGTGCGGGCGTGCGAGTAGACGTTGGCAGGTTCAGGCTTTGCGAAATCTTATTGTGGGGCATTGCACGGTATTTGAGGAGAGAAGGCACACACGGGCAGTTGGGATTTGTGAATTAGGGTTAGGGTTTGCCTGTTCTGGTAAAACCTGAAGAGGCGATCTCTATCGGCAGCGCCACGGCGGAGTCGCTGTACTGCAGCCCCGAAACCTTCAGGGGGAGAGGTCCCTGGCCCCAGGCGCCTAAGGAGACACGAAAGGCAGCACAGTGGAAATGTGACAGCAACAAACTAAGAAAAGCTAGCTTCATATGGACACATCTCGTGCTGTGGCGGACGCATAGTGTCGTTGGCTTTTACTACTGCCCCATGCTTAGGGAGTGAGTGCTGTCGCGTATGTATGCACACCACTCTGTACAGAGTGTACAAACACTCCGCAACAAGCATACCCCTTTGGGTGGAGGGTTGGCAGCTAATGCGTGCAGCAGCAGGCAGACTTGGTGGTACAGCTCAGTGGCACCCTTGTTTATTTTTGGTGTATCTACTCCCACATTTTCTCTTGTCAATGCACCTCGACAAACACGGTCTACTGGTCTGCCAACCACAACCCACTGCTTGTTGAAGTGTACACACACTGCTACATAGAGTGTGACGTGGATGGGAGACAAAACACGCATCTAGTTAAGCAGCGACGAGGGAAAAGGTGTAGGAGAGGATGCAAGAAGGATGGAAGAGCTTTTTGACTTCTGATAATCACCGGGAGGACTTGTGAGATGGCAACAGGCTGGGCTTAAAGGTGCACTCCCGCAGATCATCTTGTTGCTGCTGCTGCTGGCGGAGCTCCTGCTGCTGCCGGTGCTGCTGCTGCTGGTAGTGCGCCAGCTCGAATAACTGCACGTGTCGCGATACCCCGTTTGCCGTCTGCAGATGCAACGCTCACTGTTGAAAAGCATTGACATCCCATCCTAATCCGTTGTAGTAGAAATGTTTCTGGTGAAACCCCCTAACCATCACAGCCCTGCAGTTTCCTTTCGCGATTTTATCTGCATGGGAAGCGTAACTGGAAGTGCACCTATTTGCGCAGCCCTAGGCATATGGATTCCCAGGTGAAATGTGGCGGGATGGGATGGCTGGTGTATTGACACATCTGAAATAACGTGCGAATGTCAATTGGCAGAATGCTAGCATAACATTTCGACCGCAAAGCATAGACTCCTTCGTTCTGCAGCCTTCTGGCCCTTAGAGGTCCCAGAAGTCCCACCGGCAATAGCTCCACATGCTTGTAGAGCCGCGGGCACCCGCGTCGTCGATGTTCTTGCTGCTGTCGCTGTTCTTGCTGCTGCAGCACCTGCTGCTGCAGGATCTCTTTTCTTGCCTGCCGTTGCCGCCCTGTGCACAGACTCGGACCACTACGCGTCATGCCCCTAGCCTCAGAGCCTATCCAGCCGAGCGATTTATGGAAACCACTCCTTTCGCTCTACGATATGCTGATTTTCAAGCAGTGCACCGACAACTCCTGTACTTCTCTCGGAAGGAAACCCTAAGCCCTCAACTCTCACATCCAAACGGGAAGGTCTACGAGGCATATATCACCACCCACCGCGTTCAAGGAGCCTTTCGGTAACTGCCGCGGAGCTGCAGCGGGCCTTGGGCTGCGCCATCGGTGGTGATGACTGCTCTGAAGACAACGGCTCCTACGGCAGCTACTAAGCCGTAAACCCTTAAACCCCCAGACCACCAACCCTTGACCTTGGAACAAACCCTAAAGCTTCCAAAAGCCACATACTCGTCACGGGTGGAGATGCATTCGCTGAGCAAAAACTGCTAACCCACGGACTGCGAAAAGGGTCAAAAGCTCTGTCCTTAACATTTGCTCTCTTAACCCCAAATTGTGGGCCTTAAAGTCTTACGCGGAGCTTTGTGGTGGAAGAAACAGCTCCTCTGTCGGTTCAAGAGCAGCGGCAAGAAATCACGGCTTAGCCGTTGAAGCTCAGCGTACACTTGGCGAGTCTCCTGCAGGCCTCATAAACAACAATACACCTTACGCGATGTTGCTGGTGTTGCAGCCTTCGGCCCCAAACCTTAACTAACATCGCAGTTTCCACTGTGTAAAACCGTGCTGTTACATGGCTGGATAGATTAAGGCAGCCAACGGCTATTGAGGGAGACCAAGTACGCCCCAGCAGCACACCAGCTACTTCAGAAGGATATTGCGGGTATCGCAGCAGCATCCACAGTAGCTGCTTTAAGAGGCTACTGTTGCTACGGTAGCAACAATCGCCTCAAGCATATCAGCCAAAGCATCCAAAACACAGCAGCAATGGACTTCAGCAGGTGCAGCGACATCGAAAACAACAGTAGCAGGAGTGCGTCACACTTGCTCCAGCTGCGTTTGTGCATCCCCAGCGCTGGAGGCGCTGCCTCTCGCTTCTGATTCTCTAAGGCCCATCGCCTCCAATCTCTTCGTTGCTATTGCCACCCGTGGGCAGCTTGTGTTGCTGCCGCTGCTTTGGCAGGTGAGGTCCCTGCCGTTACTCCTGATGCATTGACCGCAACCGCACGAACTGGTGGCTTCAGCGTTGCTGCTGCAGCCCGATATGAGACCTGCAAGGAACTGGAATAGTCGTTCGCGATATACCATCCCCAAGCCCTCGGGGTCCAGCAAGCTACACAGCCTCTTCACAAGGCGCTGCAGGCATAAAACTCTGAATCCCAAACACGTAGTCCTGAAGCCTAAACCCCATTCATTTTCCGAAAAGCCAAAACCCTCAGGATGAAGTCTTCTCGCGTTAAATGCTAACCGATAGCAGCTTAGGGTCTAGGTTACAGGGTTTAGGAGACCTCACGAGCTCTTTGCTTGCAGCTTCTTGAGTGCTGAGCAACTTCCTAGCCTTCAGAAGTGGATTATTGTTTTGCTGCTGCTCCGGTAGCTGCTCTCGCTGCTGTTGCTGCTGTGGATGTTGATGCTGGAAGATTCCCAACAGCTGCAAGCAGTCAGGGAGCAAAGAGGCCGGGAGGGCAGCTGCTTCTGAATTTTGCTGCTGAAGGCTGGCGTAGGCCTGCCTGCATGCACGCCGCAGCACCTAGCCCTTAGAGTTTACGACTGTGTGGGCAACTCTTCTGGCGTGCTGGGGAAAATGGATTTAGTATTTACTTTAGCTCCCTAGACAGCCGGTGTTTGAAGACCCTGAGGGAGGCTGGCGTTAACTTGGATGAGCTGCTAAGGCGCCGTTGTTGTTGCTGCAGCAGCAGCAACTGCTGCTGGTGCTTCCGCCTCCGAATTAGCGCATCTTCATAAAGCTGCTGAGATATGAGGAGACCATAGGACCTGCTGCTGCTGCTACTACTACTACTACTGCTGCTGCTGTTGGATAAAGTGTTGAAACGGGATCGCAACAGCTGCTGCTGGCGCAGCAGCAAAAGCTTCTGTTGCTGCTTCTTTCTTTTCGCCTCAAGGCCTTGGTAGTACAGCCGCAAGTGAACACTATTGCAATTTCCTGTAGCTGCTGCTTCTGCCGCTGGTCTTGCTGCAGCAGCAGCTGCGGCAGCAGCAGCAGCCAGCACTTGTGACTCAGCAGAGATCCGAGGCCTGAAGGGGAAATTATCCTTATCTTCTGCAGCAGCAACCTCAGCGGGAGCGTTTGATCGCGCAGCCCAGAGCGCCTCCTGGAGCGCTGCTTTGTTATGGCCATCTGCGTAGCTCAGACGCAAGAAATGTGCCGCTCTAAACCGTTAACCCTAGACCCTAGGCCACACACACTAAACCCTAAACCCTGCGTTTAGACGCTACTCCAGCATCGCATGAGAGGGAAGAGGCACCTTGAAGTCCTCCCAGGTCTGCCATCATCTCTCCTCTGGACTTCCGTTAACGCCTCCGTCCCCATCTAACTGCAAATAGTTGACCAGCTAGCTCCAGCTAGCTGCGGCGAAAACTAGATGAAACATGGGATTTGCTCTAAGGTGCCACCCGACGTGAAGGTGCCCTCAGTCGCTGTCCCCCTTCCTTTCTGGGCTTCGTGAAGAAGACACTGCGAGAGATGTGTGGTGTAGGATGAAGGGATACAGCGCCATGCAAGGAGCCCAAATGGAATTAAATACGGGAGAAAGCATGCACTGTTTGGCGAAATCATACATTATAACCCTCAGTGTATACGGCTTACGGCACAGAAAATGTTTATGATTTGGTGTTCAGCAAGTGCTTGGGGTTTAATGTTCCACCGAATTCCCAGGGCTTGCGATTTACCGACCGTCAAACTGGTTGGCGTTTAGGTATTGCCTAGGGCTTAAGGTTTAGCGTGCTTATGGTTAAAAGTTTGCAAATATATGGGGCTTCTCCGGTGTCTAGGGATTAGGTTTTGAGAGTTTCGAGTTTGGGGTCCGGGGTGTAGCGACTATCGCCTCGGTGACCTCCAGTTGTCTGCAGGGCCCCGTGCAAGGCCACGGCTGCGAGCAGCTTGCAATCTAGCAGCTAAAGGTCCACATTCCGTTGCAGGTAAAAGCGCCAAATTTGGAAGTTCCTGGTTTATGGTTTACGGTGTATATCTTTGGCCCTGAAGTGTTGCGCCGCCGCCGCGATTGTCGTCAGGGGGCGTGTGTGTGTGTTTGTGTGTGTGTGTGTGTGTGTGAGTGTGTGTCATTCAGTTCCTCATCTAAAATTGCCCACTAGACGACTCTACACTTCAAGTCCATTAACTTAACTCCAAATAAACAAATGAGACGTCTGCAAAGGCAAACGCAAGCTTCAGATGACCAGACTTAGATGTGCTAGATTGCAGGCTGCAGCCCCAGCTGCCCAGTGGGCCCCCGAAAGGGAAGGGGCCACCAGGGGCATGTCTCGTTTCAGGGCCTTCTAGGGTTTGGCTATTTAAAAGGAACCCTAAATTTTGAAACACTGTGAAGTTTCAAGCAAAAGCATTTTGCTGTGATGAAAAAAGCAAGGAAAGGTGGGGAGGCGCGAGATAATGTCTAAAATGCTACCTCCGAGGCTCAACACGCTTTTGAAATCTAGAGTTCCAAATGCTCCCGTTGATATACTTGTGCTGCATTTCCCAACTATTATGCTTTGCGTTTTGTCCTGCTAACTGAAATTGGAATTTAGTGTTTAGGTTTCTGGATTTGCGGTGGCAGGAGCATAGTGGCGGCGAAAGGGCACGTGCTGTTGAAGCAACTCCGCCTGGTGCTTCTACGCTGGGACACCAGCCAGAGATGCACCGTTCCCTGTTTCAGTTTCAGCTACAGTTGCTCCAGCAGCGTAGAAGGCTCCCGTACCAGCTGCATGTCGCTTTATCCCGTGCTGTAACTGACTGGGTGAGGCAAAAACCACACAAAGTAACCGACACAAACTACAGAAGCAACAGCAGCAACAGCAACAATAACAACAGTAGCTGCAGACGTAGGCTGAGTGGGGCCATCCGTAATAAGAAGGTTGCAGCTTCTGGGCAGTGGAGACTGGGGTACGAAACGATCCCAGTGGCGACGGAGGGGGACTCTTCCTACCACAGAAAGAGCAATGGCAAAAGAAGCAGCCGCACTGGCAGCAGAGATCCAGTTGGAGTACTAAGGGGCCGAAGTGGAAGTAGCGACAGCAGCTTCACGTCCAGCCGCAGCAAAGGAAGCGGCAGCGGAGGAGAATGCGCCTCGTGTGCGGCTGCTGTGGAGGCCTTACCCGCCACTACAGAGGAGCATCTGCAACAACGACAGCAGCAGCTCCAGTACCAGCAGAAGCACCATTTGCAGACCGAGCATCAGCTCCAGCGATCCCTGGGGTGTAGAGGCCAGTCCAACGAAGGGCAGCTCGTGGAGAGTCTCCCCTCTTTGTCTCCTCAGCAGATATGTCAGGCCGTTTTCCGCCTCACCCGCCCCAGCAGCAGCAGCAGAAGCGCAGAAGCTGATGCAGTGAATGCTGCAATGTTGCGGGAGGTTGCTTCTTACTGCACCCCGCTGCTGGATGGATGGCCCGACAGAGACGTCGCCATGTTGGGTGTCAGCTTAGCCTTTCACTACAGGCAGCAGCAACAGCAGCAACAACAGCAGCAGCAAGATGTCGGACCAGTAGTTGAATTTCTCCAACGGGCCGGGCTGCACGCGCTGCAGCGTGTGGCGCACTATGACCCTCGCGACTTGCTGCGGCTGCTGCCTCTTTTAGCGTACATACCTCCTCCTGAAGCAGCAGTAAAAGGTGCTGCTGCTGCTGCTGCTGCGTCGCCGTTTGCTGCCGACACTGTTGGGGCTTCAATTCCCCACATGCTTGCTGCAGTGCTGCTTCAGCTAGCTGCCGATTCCCAGAGCCTGAGAGGACCTGCTGCTGCTGCTGCTGCCTTTGCTGCAGCATCTGACACAAGTTGGGAACTTCCTGAATGGGCGGCCATGTCGTTTGCGTACCAAGTCCGGCGATGTTGGCAGCAGCAGCAGCAGGAGCAGCTACAGCAGCAGCAATTGCTGCAACAACAGAAGAGGCAGCACAGGAGCACATGGCCTTCGTTGTCGGACGCGGCTCGGATTGCCCGCGCATTTTGCCGCTTCGTTTTATCGAATGTTCCAACTCAGGCTTGCAGCAACAGCAGCAACAGCACTAGCAACTTCAGTGGCGGCTGCAACAGTAGCAGCAAAACCTGCAGCAGCGGCAACAACAACAGCAGACGCTCCGCATTTTGGCTAGATTGGACACAGTGGTTTCTTGTCGCTTTGCTTGGTGTTCTAAAAGAGCATTTCCCGCCGCTTGCTGCGAGGTCTTGCCTGTCGCCTCGGTCTGCTGCTGCTGCTGTGGTTGTTCCTGCTGCTTCGGCTTTTCCTACTGCTGCAGTGCAGCGCGAGTTGTCGGCTCTGGCTACGTCTTTGGCGCGAACATCACCGCGACTGCCTGCTGCACATGCACCTGTGTGGCGGGTGCTGCTGCCGCAGCTGCTTCTGGTGAGCACCAGCAGCACGAGCAGCAGTTGGTCAGCTGATGCTGGGGAGGCGACGGCGCAGCGGCTGAAGAACATAGCGTTGGGCTGTGCTGCTGTAGCTCGCTGCAGCCTCACTGCCGCTGAGAAACAGCAGCTGATGAAGCAGTTTGCCCCTGCGCTGCTGCAGCAGCTTCATTCTTTGCATTGCACATCGAAGTCTATCGAAGCATCAAGCTATCTCTCCTCCCTGTCTCCCACCACCGCCAAAGTGTTGCTTTCGTCGTTTGCTGCTGCTGCTGCAGGCAGCGAAGACGCAGAGATGCAGCGGCTGCTGCTGCACCTCTGTAGGTATACCCAAATGAATGCAGAGAAATTCGGTAACGAGCTCCTGGCCTTTGCCGCAGCAGATGCAGGGCTCCTTTGCACCGTGTCTTCGTCAGAGTTGGTTCGCACAGCTGCTGCTGCTGCTGTGGCTGCCAGCTGCGACGTGCTGCTGTATCGTCTCGAGCATCACCAGAACCACCAGCAGCAGAGGGCCGACCTCCCCGGGCAAGCAGCAGCAGCCCTGCTGGCTGTATGCAGCAGGCTCCCCACAGTCCCTGTGCGGCTCGTAGAGCTACTGCAGCAGCATGTATTGCAGTGCCCGCAGCAGCAGCAGCAAAAACAATCACGGCAGCAAGCGAAGCAGAACGAATCAAGTGTCTCTCAGTTGGTGGCTTGCTTCCGAGCATTAAGCCGTTTCCCCCGTCGTCTCCAAGGTCACCAGTGGACAAGGGTGGAGCAGCAGCTGTTGCAGCGGCTGCAGCAGCAACAAGTACAGCAGCAGAAAAAGCAACAATTAGAACTGGGATTGGAGCAGGCAGCGCATCTTCTATCTGCGTACGCCACTGCCACCCGAGAAGTTCCAGAGGAAATGCTGCTTCTGCTGCACCTGTTGGTTACTCCACAGGTGTGGCAGCACCGCCAGCAGCAGCACCAACAGCTGCTGCTACTACAGCAGCAGCAAGCTGACCCGTTTGCTTTTGGCCTGAATAGCTGCATGCACTTGGCGCGTATATTAGAGGCTTCCGTATCCCTATCGTTGCATCTTCCGAAGACTAGACAGCAGCAAATCAAGCAGCCGCCACACCCTCTGCAGCAGCAGCAACAACAACAGATTCAAACAGCAGGCAGCTTTGTTTCTCTTCTAGCCAGCTGTCTTTGCGAGGCGATAACCCTGCAGAGAAGAATGTTGTCCCTTTTGATAAAAAAAAGACAGTCTCCTTCACTGCACAGCAGCGATGAACAGCAACAGAATCAGCAGCAGCAAGAGGAACAAATGGCTCAACAGGTGCTGCAGCAGCTGCAGCGACAGCAGCGTGGCCTTGTGGGCATCACGGCCATCTGTGCTGCCCACCTTCAATTTCCGCGCCTGTTGGCGGAAGCGATTCAGTTGCATTTGCTGCTGGCTGATGCAATAGCAACAAATGCAGCAGCAACAAAAGCAACGAACACAGCCGCAACAGCAACAGCTGCTGCATCAGCAGGTGCCGGAGCAGCAGCGTATCCTACGTATTCCTTGGCCCCGTCTGAGGAGCTGCAACTCGGCCGTTTTGTTGTCTCAGTTATTGCTGGATTCTATCCGTGTGCCCAGCACCAGAAGCACACCTGGGACTTGCTTGTGTACTTGCTAGGGGGTTGCAAAGCCGCCGCAGCAGCAGCAGCACGCGCAGCACTTCGCGCTGCAGCAGCGGGGGGGGATGTGGAGGAGCAGCAGGGAGCGGAGCAAGGGCAGCAGCTCCAGCTCCAGCGCACGCAAGGGCTGCAGCAACTGTGGACCAGCGAAAAGCAACACGGGTCGCGGCCATCGCTGCGCATGCAACAGGAGGTTGCAGCAGCACTAAGCAGCAGCGCAGTACAGCAGGAAGTGCGTAGCTGTCTGTACACTGTAGACCTGATACTGCTACCAATGCCGCTGCTGCAGCTCTGCTGACTATCACTGGCATCTATCATGTCTATTTGGCCTGGAGGATTGGTGCTGGTGCTGCTACATGCAGCGCCTCTCCTCGCTGCACGCTGCAACAGCAGGATTTCTTCGTCCGCTCTCAGCTGTAACCCCACGATGGGAGGAGGCTTTTGGAACGGCTGTTAGGCAACTAGTGGCATTAGACCATAAGCCGAAAAGTTAATTGGGTGTTTTATCCTAATTGGACTTTTGGAACAGCATTTTTCTCTATGCGGGAGGTGTATTATACAATCGATGCACGCAGCATTTAGTGTGGGGAGGCGCAGATGTGTGCCTCTGTAGCAACGCGGTACTTGCATGAATGTATATGTTTGTTCTACAGTGCCTGTTGCTTCCCTGGGGATTTATTATTTAGCATCTGGGGTTTTGAGTGCAGCAGTTTCTTTAAGGGTGAAGAACTGTGCTGCGGTCAGCCAGACCTTCTCCTGCTACCCGTCCGATCTGCAATGTGGTTCAGCCGACAAAATGCCGGAAATTGGTTTATCCTGTTACAAAAACGGCGAAGTGACTTTTGACACATTTTAAAAAGCAAAAACATTGTATAAAGGGGTATGAACACGGGGCGGTGCGCACACAAAACGCCCCGCCTGCGGGTGGACCGCTAGCTGGAGCCGCTGTGGCCAGCGAGAAGAAGCTTCACGGCTACTGACAAGGGAATCACGGCAAAAAAAGGACTATTCTGCATCTAAATAGTTGAATAAAACATTTATTTCCACATTGCAAACTTTAGAAGCATTATAGAGAACCCGCAGGAAGAGCAACTTCTGCTGGTCTGGTGCGCCCCGCAGTTGAGCGACGACCCCCGCTCCAGCGGCCCAGGACGATGATATACAGCAATAGAAGGAAAACAAACAAAAAGGATTAATTGAATTTTAAAACTCCTGAGAACATTTTACTCAATTAATCGACACAAATAGGACCTTAAAGGACGCACGCGCGCCGCGGAAGCCTGCCTGCTGCTGCTGGGTACGGGGGTGGGTGTTGCAGCGCAGCAGCAGCCATAGGTCTGCTGCTGTTGCTGCTGCTGCTGCTGCAGCACATACCGTGGTATCACGTTTGTAGTTGATTTTTTTGGCACATACTCCAGGTCTTATTCCCGCGTTCTTTCTGTCTCTGTTTCGTGTCATTGGTGCTCCTTCTGAGGCGCACAGGGAGCAGCAGCATAAGCAGCATCAGCAGCATCAGCAGCATCAGCAGCAAGATGGGTTGCGTTAGCAGCAAGCAGGGATCTACCCCTGCAGAGAGGCAGCAATCTGCTCAGGGTAAATCTTCAAAGCCACGAACCCTAAACCCTAAGCCCTCATATGTGTTTTCCACCATCGCTCTCCCTGTCCCGCGGCCGACGTCCTGCTGGCGCCTCCCCGCAGCAGCAGTAGCAGGGATAGCGGCTTGATTGTTGAACTTATCCATTGCCATACATTGAATTCCTGATTGTTTGCATGCAATGTGTATTGAGTCCGCCATTGGGGCTGCTCTTGCTGCCTGCGTTACTGCTGCACTGTCACGTCGTCGTCGAGCGCCGCTGCCGCCGAAGCAGCAGCAGGACCGGTCCACCGGTGTTATTGCCTCTGTTTTGCAGTATTTTCCGAGATAAACTGTTTATCCGTAGCTTAGTAGCATTTAAAGGCTGGTGTGTGCGTGTGTTGTATGCCTTCCGCAGCACCAGCAGCGACGCCTGCTCCTGCTCCTGCTCCAGCGGAGAAGCCGGCTGAGACCAAGGAGGCAGCTGCTCCTGCCGAAGCGCCTGCTGAAGCTCCCGCTGCAGATGCTCCTGCAGAAGCTGCTGCTCCGGAGAAGGCCGCGGAGGCTCCTGCTGCGGAGGCTCCTGCTGCTACTGCCGAAGGTGCTGCTGCAGCACCACAGCCTGGCAACAAGCAGATCAGTGTAGAGATGTCAGGCCCCCCTCCTCTAAAGAGCCCCCCTCCTCCTCCTGTACCAAAGGCCTCCCTTCCTGCTGCCGGTGCTGCGCCTGCAACAGCAGAAGAACCTGCAGCGCCAGCAGAACCCGAAGCAGCTGAGAAGCCAGAAGAACCCGCAGCGCCAGCAGCAGACAAACCTGCTGATGCTTAGACACTGAAGTAAAATGCATAAGGCGCCCCTGGCCAACAGGGTCCACCCCGCACACAGATGAAGTATGCCCGTTCTGCTGCTGGTGCTGTCGTTGCTGCGGGAGTAGCATCAACCGCTGCAGCAACAGTTGCAGCGGCAGCAGCCGCAAGTGAGGGAAGTCTTCGCAGGTGGCGCAACAATGATATACTCGTCTGCTGCGCTGTAGCGGTGCTGCTTGGCTAGGTTCCCCCAGGCCCCAAAGGTGCATGCATGCAGCTGTGGCATGGCAACCGACGCCCCTGCATGCACGATGAGTCTCTTAATTCTCTAAATAGCAGCAGCAGCTGCTGCCGTCCCCGCACAAGTGCGCTAAAAAACTGTTTTGCTGCACCTCTGCCTGCATGCATGCATGCGTGCCCACATGCATGCATGCAGCTGAAAAGCCAGGAATGTCTCTGATCAGGCGGCTTGGGGCCTCCGCCTGCTGTCTGTTTCCTTCGCTGCGCCACTGTCTCTTTCTCGGTAGCGTCCTTGTTGCAGCAGCTGCTGCACCAGCTGCTGCCCTGTGTGTTCGGGGCCTGTCGCCTTCAGTCCCCTCGCAGAAGATTTTGTAGTGTGTTATGCATGCAAATACTGAGGGACTAGGTAACTTTTAACTGTTTAATTTAAAGGGAAGCGCGAGCCCCTGACTAGAATTGTGTACGTACACCCCACGGGGGTCTGCCTGCTACTGGTGCCCTGTGGTAGAAGAGAACCAGCAACAGCAAGAACGAAGCAGATGTCACATACAGCCAGACAGTTGCAGCAGCGGCGCATAAGCATTCAGCTGGTGCTCCTGCAGCAGTATATCGAGAGACGAGGCACTAACTCTTCTTCGGTTGCTGCTGCTGCAATATCAGAGCAAGGCACTCCTTGTTGCGGAGGCTGTAGTGTCACAACAAGGCACTCTTTGCTGCTGCTGCTTGGGGGAGGTCTAAAGCGGAGATAGCAAAGTCGCAGTCCCTTTGAATAGCGGCTATGAGGTGCGCTGAGAGGTGGAGACACACCACAGCAAACACTTTGCAAACACCTCACATTTCGCTCTCAACACAGCTAATAGCAGCAGCAGCAGCCGCAGCAGTAGAAGCAGCACCAGCAGTAGCGAAAGTACACAAGCCTGCCTGTCTTCTCTCAAATGGGGAAGCACTGGGGAGACAAGAGAAGTAACACATGTGGGGGATGCATGAGACCCGATAAGACACACGAGGTTGCCGGAAGCGCATAGAAACCAGGAGAAAGGAAAGGGACAACAAGAAACACACAGGGCCAGTAGGAGGCAAAAAAGACAAGGTGAGGCACAAAGGGCAGCAGAACAAGAGGGAGGAGACAGCAGGAATACACAGAAACGAAGAGAAGGAATAATATTGGGAGGAAATTGTTTTTCTTGTTCTTCCTCCTTGTTCTTGTTTCTTTATTTGAGGAAAACGAGGAACTGAAACATACGAAGAACGAGAAAAAACCGATGCAACAGACAACAAAAAACAGCAACAAGAAGAAAACAAACAACGGCAGACAACAAAACAACAAAAACTCACAGAAATAATAAACAACAGAAAATAGCAAACAACACGAAATACCAAATAAGAACAAAAGCTAACAATCAACAAGAGATAAAGAGAAGATGGAGTGGAAGACGGAAACGACGACGGACAGAATTGAGGGAAGGCAGCCTCAGAACGGAGGAATCCGCAAATGGCAATTTTCATTTGCTGTCCTTTCATGTCGCCAACTCCTGTTGCTAACAAATGCGGCTCCTGCAAGAAAAAGGAAGGCCCCCAAACCCGCCGCTCCGTGCAGAGGCAAGCAAGCCCCCTCCTTGAGGACACCAACAGTAGGAAAGAGAGGCAAAGATACCAAAGGAGGCAGCGGCTATAACGGCAACAGAGGTAGGCAGAAAAGGTGACAGAGTCGCATACAGAAGCTGATATCTAGGGGCATATCATCTTCCCCACAACACACACAACAGTTTGAGTCCCGACTAACCCTAGAACGGCACCGTATCTAGATTTTTGTAGCAGTCCCCTTCAACACACCTTAGATAAACCCTTAAACAAGCTGCCTGAGATAAACCCATTTTTACTTGCTGCTCACCACTGTAGCCTTGCTATTACCGAAGTGGGGGTTAAAGCCAAAAGAAAGCACCGTCTTGCACGGCCAAACAGGGTATGCACCATCCCCTGAAGCAGCAGCAGTAGCAGCACCAGCAGGTGCTGCTACTGCAGCAGGGGGAACGAGGGCCGCCCAGCCGAAGTATACACCTGAAGCAACAACACCAACAGCAGCAGCAACAGCCGAAACAGCTTCAGTAGCCTCATGTACAGTAGTGGCGGCGGCGGCAGCAGCAGCAAACGCAGCGAAGCACGACGTCATTCCGCAGCAGCCCCAGCAACAACAAGACAGGGAGACATCAGCAGAAACTCAACAGCAGCAACAGCAGCAACAGCAGCTACCAGGCACAAGGGGCAGATCCCCTGTTGCGTCGGACTCCTCTAGCTGCTGCTGTTGCTGCTGCTGTTGTTGCTGCTGCTGCTGCTGTTGCTTCTGCAGCAAAAGATTGGCAGTTGGGATTCCTAGCAAAGAGCTCCCTCTGCCAAAGCCACGCACCACAAGACCCTGAAGCAGCAGCGGCTCCTGCAGCAAAAAGCAGGTGCCCCAACCACAGCGCAGGAGGCCTTGCCACGTCCTTCTCGCTGCTGCAACTGCTGCTGGTGGGATTGCTGAGGACTCATCCTTGCTGCTGTCAAGAAACTGCAAAGCACGGAGGGGCACAACGCGGTCTCCATACACTGGAGCTATCTCATCATCCCCTTCCTCCCGCTGCTGCTGCGGCTGTGGCTCCTTCAGACCGTAGGTCCTGCGCAATGATTCAATGTCCATAGACTCGAAGCACTTCAACAACTTGACTTGCTGCTGATGCTGCTGCTGCTCCAGGGTCACCTCTTGCTGCTCTGCAACGGCCTTGGCACGAAGTGGGGCAAAGACAGTAAATCCTGAACGATACAGCAGCAGGAGCATAAGCAGCAGCGATAGCAGCAACAACAGAATCAGCACCTACAGCCGTGTGATGGCAGTAGCCAGAGAAGAAAGCTCAAGGCAAGGAGCAGCAGCAAAAGCAAGCAGCAAGCAAGCAGAGACAACAGGAGCAACATGGTGAAGGATTTGCTATGGGGCATCACCTGCTGCAGCAGCAAGGCTGGCAAATGGAGCAGTAGAAGCAGCAACGACGATAGGGATCTGTGTATGCTGCTTATCTTGCTGCTGCAGGCAGCCGCAGCAGCAGCATGAGCCGTTGCAGCAGCACGGCCTCGCTGCTGTTGCTGTGCTATCAGGAGGACCAGCTAATGCAGCAGCAACCCTCTCAACAGCAGCACCAAAGTCTGCAGGGCTGTTGCTGCTGAGATGTAACAGATGACAGGAGCGCAGCAAGGGTGCAGCGGCAGCAGTTGCAGCTGGTGCCGCTTCCACCGTTGCATTTACTTCTGGCGCTGCTGCTGAAGAAGGCGTTGGTGCCGAAGCTGTTGGATGAGTGTTCCGATCTAGCAGCACCTGCTGCGGCAGCACCTGCTGCGGCAGCACCTGCTGCAGCAGATGCCCGTTGCTGCTGCAGCAAACAACTGCGATGTCGCCGCTGCAGAGGCGGCGAAGTTGCCTCAAAGCCCCCACGTGAGGCTTCGTGCATGCAAGGATGCGCTGCAGCAGCAGCCTAAACCCTTCACCTGTTGCTTCTGTTGCTGCTCCTGCTGTTTCTGTTCCTGCTGGTGCTGTTGTCTCCGCCGTATCCGTCGTAGCTCCAGTGGCCGCTGCAGCAGGTGCGACATCCACATCCGCATCGACAACTCCCAAGCCGTTGCTGTTGCTGTCGTTAGTGTTGCTGCTGCCTATACTGCTGCTGTTTCCACTTGCTTTCCGCAGGTTGCAGCACGGGCTGATACTGCTACGGGGATGTGCAACTGCAGCGGTTTTAAGGGGATCCTTAGTCCAGCAGCAGCAAAAGCTTGCGGCCAAACTGCTTGCCGCAGCTGCTTCTGCTCCTATTGATACGACTGCTGCTGCTGCTGCATCAGCTACTGCTGCGCTTTCTGGGTCTGCTAGCCTTGCTATTTTCCCCTGGAGGAAATCCAGCAGTTTCACGACTCGTTTGCGCCGTGTTGCCGCTGTTTTCGGTGCTCCGTCTTGCTGCTTCTGCTGCTGTTCAATCACAGAAAACGCACAGGAAACGGCTGCCTTCTCGAGAGGAACACCCGGCAGCAGCAATTGTTCTACTGCGGCAGCAGGTAGCTGCTGCTGCAGCAAACCCTGCAGCAAGCAATGGGCTAAACTTGCCAAGTCAAACAACAGAGCATCGCTCTCGATAAGCAGCAGCAACCGTGGCCCATCCATGCTGCTGCTGCTGCTGGAGGTGCAAGGAGCAATGCCACCTGGCGACTGTTGCGTCATTTGGGAGGCTACACATGCAGCGCGCAGCAGCAGCAGCAGCAGCAGCAGAAACACCGCAGCAGGGTGGTGTGGTGCGTGGCCGCTCTGCAGTTGGGTAGCTCTTCGATGGGGGCGTTGCTTCTGTTGCCTGTGCTTTTGCTGGCGTTCCTGCTTCTGCTACAGTTGTTGTTGTCTGTCTAGTCCCCAGGCGTCTCGGGACGATATTGACGCAGGTTAGTCCTTTCACGGTATCAACACGCAACAGAAGAACACCATGCTTGAGTTGTACGTACACCAGGAGCTAATAGACAAGCAGGGGGGTGCGCAACAGTAATTGCTGAGGGTCCCAGGCGGCTGTTGGTGGGATATTCATCCTGTTTGACAGCTGTTCGTCCATGCGTGTAAAAAGGACCAACTGATTAATCAATTTAATCAAGTAAGTATGGGGTACGTTATTAAATTACGTACGAAAACAGATGGAAAGGGCATGAACACTCTCGATGCTAATGACTGGCACACTCGCCTGCGTGTCAGCTGTGGAGGCCCCGCCGCCGTCTGCTACGGCAGTTCGTCCAGTTATTAACTTGTTTTGTCCTTCATTTTGAGTTTGAAATCGAATTTATATTATTCTGTCCTCAGAATTTCTTCTTATTTGACTGTTGTGGATGCGTGTTGCTCGCTGAACTCGCACATTATCGATATGGCCAGCAGCATGCTACGAAGCGTGGCAGCAAGCGCAACAACGGTAGCACCATTGGCAGCATCAGCAGCAACAACAGCAGCACTATTAGGAGAAGCAGCAATGGCAACAGTGTTCCCACCAGCAGCACCAACCGGAGCAGTGTTGTAAGAAGCAGTGGCGGCGATGCTAGCAGTCCGCAGCAGCAGTGGCAGTAGCAATATCACCAGCAGCATGTGCTTCGAGTTTGTTAGTTGAGTGGCTGCAGTGGTCCCAAGTGACAACATTAGTGGCAGAGGTGTCTCCATTGGCAGTTGTAGGTATGACTGTTACACCTATAATGCCTGATATTTTGTACGTATATATTCCATTTCAAGATAACAAATTAACTGTGTATATGCACCGCTACACATACACATGCATTTACACTCAGTCTCATATTTTATGCGGTACATATATCACTCTTATACTATGCAAATGTGTGTTGCTGCGGTGTATCTGCTTGGGAGACACGTCTCCTCTGACGAGCCAGTCGGAAGCGTTGAGAAGCAGAAAACAAAAGATGAGATAAAAAGCTGAAATGCAAGATATTGTTGTGGGATGTACACCCGAGCTCTTGAGAGCAAACAGAAAGTGGAGGGGGCCTGTTTTAGCGTAGAGTGTCTAAACACCAGAAGCCAGTAACTGCAGCCTTTGCAAGGAGGCGGCGGGTGTACAGACAGCTAGCTGCAAGGAGATGTGATGGTTGGATATAAGGAGACACGCAGCAGCGGAGGAGACAGACACGAGCCGTAAAAAGCCCTCAAGTTATTTAGAAAGAGCAGCAGAGACACACACGTAAGGAAAATGGTAGACAAAAAGCAACAGGGAGACAGATGCAGGGACAAATATCCAGAAGCAAGGGGAGACAAAAGCAGAAATAGAGAGACAGAGACAGAGACGGAGGTAAATAAGGAGACATAAATAAGAGGAGAGACGCAAGCAGGCAGAAAGAGAGGGAGGGAAGGAGACAAACACAGACAGTAGTCCAGCAGAAAAAAAAACAGGCGGCATACACAGCACATGTTGCGTCTCCTCGTGAAACCCGGGGACTAACACAGCTCGCGGGAGCAGCAGAAGCAGCCAAACTTCTCAATGGAATCACCGGGCGGTCTGCCCTTATCAGCATCTTTGACTGACGCACTTGCTGTTGTTGTGGTTGCTGCTGCTGCTACACCCTCGAGAAACTTCTATGGAAATGCTGCTGATACTGCAGGAGCAGCTGCTGCTGCACAGAAGGACAGATCAATCAGGCGATCTAAAGGCCATATAGATGCATGCACCTGTTTCCTCATTGTGTCGCCCCTGCAGAAGTAGCAGCACGAACTGCAACATCGGATGCTGCTACTGCCAGTGCTGCGGGTATATCGTTGCTGCTGCAGACGTAGCTGGTCAGTGGTGCATCCCTTGTATTGGTGGCGGTGTGGGGAGCTTCGCTGCTGCTGCGCTGCTGCTGTTCCTGCTGCTGTTGCTTCCAAAGAGACTGCTGCCTCGGGAGCTCAACACCTTGCCTAGACGGCCGCCCACCCGGAGCACACTCAATGCACTACGAACATTATGCATGCCGCTGCTGCTGTTGCTGCTGGTTGTCGAGCTGCTTGTTGTTGTGCTGCTAGTGGTGCTGCTTATACTGCTCTTAGATAGGAACCCTTTAATGCTGCTTCCGTGCCGAGGGGCAACGGGAAGCTGTGCTGCAGCAGCTACAGCAGCTCCAGCACCGATGCTTTGCTTGCTGTTGCAGCTCTTTGGCTGTTGCTGCAGAGAACCAGAGCACCGCATCCTGTTGGTGCTGCTGCTGGTGTTCACAGCTGTGCTGGCAGAAGAGAGCGCGGGACTGCTGAAGCTCTGCAGAGAAACGGAAGGAGACTCATTTGAGAGACAGCTCGATGGCGTTGTTGTTGCTGCTGCGGCGGCTGTTGCCGCAGCTCGTGCTGCAACTCCCACAGCTGTTGCTGTTGCATCTCGAGTCCCCACTGAACCCTCTTGGAGCTCAGCAAGACTTGGGGGAATAAGACACGGTCCTATGTAGCTCAGTTGCTGCTGCGGCTGCTGTTGCTGCTGCTGCAGCAGGAGCGGTAACTGCCGCTTTCCACCATCAGTGCTGCCGTAGGGAGTGCGTGCTGCAGAGGTGTCTGTGCTCCTTTCATCCTCAGACGAGGTACAGCAGCAAGGACATGGAGAATGTTTCTGCTTCTGCTGTTTCTGTTGCTGCTGCTGTTGCGACTGCTGCTGAGGCGAAGGTGGCTGCTGCTGCTGCTGTAGTGGCTGTTGCCGTTGCTGCTGAGACTTTTGTAGATTCTGGGTGGGAACGTTTAATGAAGCACGACGGGGCTGTTGCAGCTGCTGATGCTGCAGCAGCAGATGATGATCTGTTGCTTGCTGGTAGCCGTCATATTTGTGAGATTCTTGCTGCTCGGGGCGCATCTCCGTCCAAATATCTGCGTTGGTAGCCGTTCCCGCCCGCTGCAACTGCTGCTGCTGCAACTGCTGCTGCTGTTGCCTTTGATATGCCTGCATTCTTTGCTGCTGCAGCGCATGCGCCTTTTGCTGTTGGAATCTGGAATTGGCTAGCTGCTGCTGGTGTTGTTGCTGTTGCTTGTACATCTGCTGCTCCTGCTGCAATCGTTTTGCATCTATTTCTGTTTGCTGTTGTGTTGTTGTTATTGCTGCTGGTGTTGCTGCGGTGTGATGCTGTTGCCCCTTCTTCTGCTGCTGCTGCTGCTGCGGCGGCGGTGGCGGTGGCAGCAGGGTGTTTGCATACACTGCAGAGACAGGGCCCTTCGCAATAAATGGATGTCTGAGGGCTTCTAAGATAGACAGTCGCTTGTTTGGGTCTGGCCTGAGGAGCTGCAACACGAAGTCTACAGCAGCAGGAGAGAGTTTGCTGCCGTTCTTCTGCTGCAGCAACTCGCGCAACTGCTGCTGCTGCTCCGAAGCCAGCATCACCCACCCCTCGTCGGTTGCCTGCGCTCTTCTGAAGAGCTGCTGTTTTGTCAGGCAGTAGTACAGCATCCATCCGAGACAGAAGCTATCTACTTTGAAGGGGTCGTACCTGAACAGTAGCAGCAACAATAGCACTAACCTCCACGACAGACACAGCAGCAGCAGCAGCGGCAAGCAGAGGCGGGGAAGAGCAGCACCTGAGGCCGCCAAACCAGAGCTAACCAAAAGCAGCATGGGCCGCATGCACCGCCAGTCAGACGGCTCCAAGAGCAACAGCAGCAGCAGAAGAGGAAGCAGCAGCAGCAGCAGGGATGTCGTCTTACGGTTTGCGTGTATACACCTCCGGGGGTCTAAAGCTCTTTCCAAAGAGTTTGTTGGGAGGGAGCAAAACATGGGGAGAACTGAAGCTGTCTGATTTCATTGCCCTCGAGACGATGCTGTCTGTATCTCGAATAGCCGTGGGCTTAGAGCTCTCCAGAGTATCCTGTTCTTGCTGCTGCTGCTGCTGCTCTGCTGCAGCAAGAGCAGCAGCTGTGCGAGAAGGCAGCGCAACCACAGCCTGCCCAGGGTCCGTCAAACATGGGACGATGGCGCCGGTGGCTTCGCAGCGGAAGACCAATACATTTTCGAGGGACAAATCTGAGAACACACCCACCTACAACGTCGTCATAACAGACTAGGGTTTAGAGTTATGGATTTAGGTTTTCCATGGTTTAGGGTTTGCAGCGCATCACTGTGAACCGGAGACCGGGGTTAGAACGCAGGGTTGGGGTCTAGCCACTTTGAGACTCATGGGGCCAAAATGAAACGAGGCTTCGCTACCTGGGGCTTATGGTTTAGGGGGTGTTGGATTGGCAGTACGGTCATCCTACCTCGCATTGCGATGCCCCTCCTGTGCAGAAACAAAACTGCATCTAGGAGCTGGCGAGCCATCCAGCGCACCTACGGACAGCGCACCCGTCCAAACCCAAAACCCTAAAGTGAAACTCTTAAGTCATTGCAGAGGCTGGCAAGAAGGCAGAGAGGTAGCAAGGGGCCAAGATGTTTATATACTGCAAGAAGCAGCGGCAACAGGGAGACATATAAGCCAGCAGCAGAAGGAGCGGAGGCCAAATAAGAGCAGCAGCAAGAGCAGCAGCAAGAGCAACAGCAGGAGAGACATCAGCAACAGCACCAGAAGAAGCATGCGTAGCAGCAGCTGCAGCATCGGCATCAGCAATAGGCGCTCCAGTAGAGGCAGCAAGAAAAACAATCAGTGCAGTAGGGCGAGTGGCAGCAGATGCTCAAGAGGCAACAGTAAGAGCAACAATGAGAGCAGCAGAGCAGTCAGCAGCAGGAGCGGCATCAGCAGCGGCAGCAGGTTCAGCAGCAACAAAAGCGGCAGCAGCACTTCGGCAGTAGCCGGGACAGCAGCATGATCGATGGCAGGTGCTGCTGACTTCTGGTTCTTTAAATGCTTCTTTTCGCTTTTTTAAAACCTCAAAGAGGTCCTCAAATTCAGCGAGGGGAAAGAGGAGGAGCAGCAGCTGCTGCTGGAGGTCAACATACACCCGAGTGGGTGTAACGATATTGGCATGCCCTTTAAGACAATCGTAGAAGGTAACTTCGGACAGAAAATCTTCTTGCAAAGAAGGGCTGCTGCGTTGAAAGAGGGCAAGAGACAGCACCTTAACTGCCACTTTGCTGCTGCGTTTTCTGGTGCTCCCACTCCCACTGCTGTTGCTGCTGCAGCTGTTGTTGTTATTGCGGCTGCTGGTTGTTGGGTCTGGGTGGGAGTGCGCTACAGCAGCAAAGACAGCACCAAATATTGCACTTTGAATCAGTCGTGTTAGACAAAAATATTCGTCCTCTGCTGCCTCCAGCGATTTCTCTTCCTCTTTTCTGCTGCCACCCGACAGTGTCAGCAGTGAAGAGCTGTAGACTGTCGTGCCCAGTAAAGAAGCAGGGTGATTTTGCTGCAGCAACAGCGGCCGAAGTAGCAGCACAGCAGCAGTAGCAGCAAAGCGGCAGGAGCAGCACAGCAGCAGCAGCAGCGCATGAGCAAGTACGACGGCAATAGATAAACATCCAACAACGACCACAACCAACAAAATAGATGCATGAGCGGCAGAGTCCATGCCTCCACACTAGTAATACACTAGTAAGGGTTTAGGGCTTATTGCTTATCGTTTAGGCTTACCAGGGCTTCCGCCGATATCGTCGAACTGCAGAAGCACTGACGCAGAGCGCGGCGACGGGCACAGGCGCTGTTGAGGGTCACGTCCAGCCAGTTGGTGAACTGTCGCAGCTTGCTGCTGTTCCCGCTGGTACTGCTGCTGGAGGGTGGAGCGTTGGTAGTGCGGCTGCTGGAAGCAGCAGCCGACAGGGTCTGCGGTTGCTCCTTGCGAGATGACGCTACAGTCTGTGCGGTATAGTGTTGCTGCTGCCGCTGCTGCTGCTGCCGCTGCTGCTGCTGCTCGTGTTGGTGGTGCTGCTGCAGTCGCTGCTGCAGATCATGGTGCCGCTGTACGTGCTGCTCCCTCAATGAGAGGGAAGGCCCGTCAGACAGGAGACAAGTGGAATTACCTGGAGCGGATAAGGGAGCCATTTGCTGCTGCTGCTGCTGCTGCTCCGCTGCAGCAGAACTGAAAGCAATTTGAACCTGCCGAGGCTTGTGAGCTGCTCTTTGGCGGCCCAAGGTAAAGGAGTGGGCAGCAGCTTTCTTCTTCTGCTGCTGCTGCTGCTGCTGTATTGAGTACGCAGGGTTGTAGTAAACGTGTTGTTCCTGCTTTTGCTGCGTCTGCTGCTGCTGCTGCTGCTGGCACTTTCGCCTCTGCTGCTGCTGCGGCTGCTGTTGCAGGTGCTGCTGCTGGCAGCCATGTACCTTTTGTTGAACCTCTTTAGGGAGATGACACTGTAGGGAGTGCTGCTGCTGCTGATGCTGATGCTGCTGCTGTCCTGTCCGAAGCAGCGACTGCTGCAGCGGCGCGTAAATTGGCTGCAGTGGAGTTGCCCTTGAAGAAGCTGGCCTTTGCAACAGCTGTTGCTGCTGCAGTTTCAGCTGCTGCTGTCGCTGCGTCGTTCTCTCGTAGCGAACACTGCCCTGGGAATACCTGCTGGGAACCACCCTAGCGAACACGCTGGTGTTGCTGCTGCTACTGTTACTGCTGCTGCTGAGGTTAGTTAAGGAGCAAGTTTGGCTGCAAGAGAACCTGTTTGGTAGGGATGTTGGATGGCCCTCGAGAAGAAAGCCCAAAGATTGCCTCGTGGTGAGTCGATTGATGCTGCTGCTGCTGCCGCTGGTGAGCTGCTGTTGCTGCTGCAGTTGCTTCGCAAGCTCCACGGAAATGGAGGAGGAAGATATCGCTATGGAGGCTGACTGGTGTACGTACATCCTGCTGGCTGGGAGTCCAGTCTAAAGGGGAGGGGCTGCTGCAGCAGCCGCAGCGGATGCTGCAGCAGCTATTGCTGCTGCTGCTGCTGCTGCTGCTGCTGCTCCCGCTGCTGTTCCACTTTCTGGCTCGTTTTAGGCCTCCAAACGACAAGGCAGAAGCAGCACGCGTGAGGCCGTTCGCGTTTCAAGGGTAGCCCAAGCAAAAAACTTGCTGCTACTAGTGCTGCTGCTGTTGCTGCTTCCCCTTTTGCTGCTGCTGCTGCAAGATATTCTTGTCAGGGGCAGCTGCACTAGCCTTTGTTGGTGCTGCTAACCACCTTAAAAAATGGAGGGGTGAGGGGGGAGAAAATAAATATGGGAACTAAGAATAGGCGTTGCCTTTGTTGCAATTGCTGCAGCTCTTGCTGTTGCGGTTGCGGTTGATGTTGTTGCTGCTGCTGCTGTGGCCGTTGCAGCTGAGACAGCAGGAGGAAGACGACGGAGGAAAGGGGGATGACAAAATGTTGCTGCGGGGCAGCAGAGCCAGCACACACCACAGGAGCAAACGCACATGTTGCACTGTACCAGCAGCAGCAGGTAGCTGAGAGTGCGGCGACAGCAGCAGCACGGGAATATCACAGCAGGCATCAAGCAAGAAATCAACCTTCTCATTCTCTCTCGTTTAGCGACAATTTTTTTCTTCGAAGCCCCAAATCCTAAACGGCAAACCCTAAACCTTAAAACCTAAACAGCTCGAAGAACAAGGAGCCTCACAACACCAACAGAGGAAATAGCAATGCCACCTAACCGGGCTCCCCTGTAGCTGAAGTGTATACGTCCACTGCTGCCTTATTTGCCTTTGTAGAAGGGGAACAAAGCAGCAAAATTCGCTGCAGCAGCGGGCCCCTAGCTGTATTTACAGCCCGCTGCTGTGAACTCCTGCAGCATTTAGCAGCCCTTAGCGCATGCCAGCAGACTGCTGTCGGTACAAGGCGCGTGTATACAGGGGAAATATAAACAAAGAATTCAGTGATTATGTGCTACACTGCATGCACCGCAGCACGTGCTGCAGCTGCTGCATGGGCTACAACTCCAGCCGCAGCAACTACGGCCTAGATGAGATGTATGAGCAGCTTACTGTTTTCATTTCGGCTAATAAAACTCAGCTAGAAACATAAATGCACATGGGGTCCAATAGCAAGGCCTCCATTCCCCCGCCGCGCTGCTGCTGCTACTCCTGCTGCTGCAGCGTGCAGCGCGGTCAGCGGTGCCTGCAGCTGTATGTACAGCCGCGACAAAGCCCCTTATGGTGATTTACGAAGAAGAAAAATTAGCATTAATGGTGTGGTTAGAAGCAGAAGAACAACACATCAACTAACCCCAAGAGAGGCCCCGTCGTTTCAAGGGTTTAGGGTTCTGTTGCATGTGGCGTTGTGTGTGCTGTTAGCAACAAGGGGAAGCGCAGAACATCGACACAGCTCCAGATGGGAAATAAACTCACCAGAATGACCCTGTATGCTTTTAGATTCGCCTAACAACGCCAGTCATGGGCAGAATGGGGTGTATGAACACTCGCCGAGAGGAGGGGACTGAACCGGCGAGCCATCTGCTGCCTGCTGCCTGCTGCAAACACCGGGGGCTGCACAGGGGGGGGGAAGGGAGGAAAAAAGGGTCAAAACTCCCTTTTAATGAAGAAACAAAACGGGAGAAACAAACGCGAAAGGGAAAACGAACCCACTAGGTCCTCATCGTCGCCTCTGCGCCGGCGGAGGCATCAGCGACCGCAGCCGTCCTCAGGGTGTCGTCCTGAGGATAGCCAGCCGAAACAGTGCTAAATGGATTTTCTTTTTGGCAATTTTATTATACATATAACTGAACAATTCAATATAATGACACAGAAACCCCCCATTTCCTCTTTTAACTCCCTTCCTTCTCTGCTCGTGCCGCCGGCCACTGGGCCTTCGACGCCGTAGCCCAAGCCGAACCGCTGTCGCCATCGACATACTGTCAGTACAATTTTTTCCCGAAAAAAGGAAATAAAAGCCTTCCGATCTTTGAAATACCTTTTAAAATCAACTATTCCACTCGATGTGCTTTCTGAAAAGGGTCTGCCCCCCACGCCGGCGCTCCCGTCCCCACAGACCGCCGCAGAGCAAGAGCCTCGCAACACGTAGGGGGCTTCCCTACAATATATAGGTACAATTAAAAAGAAACAGCGTCAGTTTCCATCAAACCAACAGTTAAAGAGGCAAACAAGCCACTGTGAACTTAACGAAAGCCAGGGCCGTCAAGCACGGCTGCTGCCCCGGGGTGTTCGAACACCGTGGAATGCAACTACACAAAAAAGTCAACTAGCCCCTCCATCTCTTTCTTTCCCTGCAACTGTGGCATGCATTCACCAACAGTCTCCCCCAACAGCCTCAGCAACACCTTCCTTTGCTGCGGCTGGCTTGAGAGCAGACCACAAGGAGATCTCCTTTGCACTTAGGACAAATGGCAGTGCAAAAGCTGCGCTGTGATCACGCAAAAAGACAGACAAAATGCCCCACCACAAAGAAAAAATCGGCTGCTGCCCGCGCTTCCGCTTTCGTCGTCGCTGCCTTTGCTGCTGCTGCTGTTGCTCCTGTATGCGCTGCCGATATTGCTGTGGCTGTTGACATTGGTGCCTTCACCGCAGCTGTTTCTGATGCTTTTCCTGGCCTGCAAAAGTCAACAGCGGATTCCAATGCAACAGCAAGGATTCTGATGAGAGAGAGAGAGAGAGAGAGCGCAGGATCAGCTTCAGCTTGCGAGCTCAGGCAGTTA
Organism: Eimeria maxima; assembly: GCF_000499605.1. Taxonomy (NCBI): domain Eukaryota; phylum Apicomplexa; class Conoidasida; order Eucoccidiorida; family Eimeriidae; genus Eimeria; species Eimeria maxima. The sequence goes on along the minus strand of NW_013564711.1, from coordinate 12,902 downwards.
AAGGTTTCGGCTAAGTAGCTAGCTAGCCAGCTATCTAGCCAAGCAGCTTGTTACATAGCTAGCTAGCCAACCCGTTAGGTAGCTAGGTAGTTTTTAGCCTCCCCACCAGCCTCCCCAGAACAGATAGAAAAGGGGAGTCGAGGCAGGGCATGTCTCTGTCGCAGGTGTTGGTTTGTTTGGAATTCCTCTGATAATGCGGCATGTCTCTGTCGCAGGTGTTTAGGGTTGGTCAATTTGTTGCTTCTTCAAGGAAACAACAAGCCAGAAAGCGAATGAAGAAAGAGCGTTCGAGGCAAAACATAGGAGGGGAGACCGACAAATCCTGCGGCGGTAACAAAGAAACAAGAAACGTAAATGAAACAAAAACGGGGAAGCAAGTCTAACTACAGGAAGACAGACAGAAGAAAACAAAGAAACCAAGAAAACGATGACAACAAAATAGGAGGCAGCCGTCCAAATTCCAATATCCATTTAGCATCAAGCCTTAAAGAAGCTCCCCTGCTGGGGCATTTGTTGAATCGCGTAAACCTGTATTGAATTGGTGGCCCTCCTCGAGAGGATTTCTCCACCCGAGGCGCCCAGAGGGGCCCCTTTGGGGCCTCCGCTTGAGGCCCCGTACCTCAGGGCGCTCGCATAGAGTCCATATTTCTTTAAGAGTGCAAAAAAGAGATTATCGACTGCTGTGGAGCGGCTTTGGTGTGCCAGGAGACAGAAGGGAAAACACAACTGGTCCTCTTCCAGCGGGCTTGAGTCCCCAGGGAGGTTCCCTGCGGGCCCTCCTGGAAGCCCATATTGGGGCTCTGCTAGGTGCCCCTGTCTCGAGGCTAACCCCTCTGGCAGCCCTGGAGGAAAGTGCTTTAATGGCCTCGGGGCAGCGTTGTCAACTACGTTGTTGTCTCTTTTGCTGTTAGAAAACAAGAAAGCAAGTGTCTGTACAAACGGCTCTACCAGCTCCCTCAGCCACAACACATCCGCAGCTACGACCAATAAATTCTGTAGCGGAGGGGCCCTTGATGGGCCCCAGGCAACGCACTGGTCGGGGCAGAACCAGTCAAGGGCCTCCACTGCAACCCGCACCCGATGCCCTGGGGGCCCCTCTCTGCTTCCTGCTAGGGGACCCCCGCCGGGTCCGTGACGGGCCCCCACCGCTGAGGCCCCCCCAGAAGGCCCGTTTTGCACTGAAATATCCTGTGTATTATTTGAAAGATCAACAAGCTCGGCAAAATGTCCGTTGAGTTTTACTGCCGCGCGGAGGCCCCCGAGGCAGTAGTCCAAGTCAGTAAGCAACACTCTGCAACCGCACCGTGAGGGTCTCGGGAGAGTCCTGGAGGCTCCCGAGTATGGTACCTTCTCCATGATTTCTGGGCTCCCTTGGGCTTTCTTTGTAACTAACGCTGTGAGCGCAGCAGCAACCCCCAACCCAACAAGGCCTTTTCCTGCCCCCAACTCGATGAAGAGGGGGAGGGAATCCTCAGGAATATCCCCTTGTGGGCCCCCTGAATGCTCCCATGATGGGTGTACCTTCAGGGTTTTGAATAGAGATTCCAGCTTCTCCTCTACATATTGAGTCAGGACAACTGCCGCGTCCCAGACGGAGCAACCTGTGGAGAAACGGCAATTCCAAAGGTTGTTGTACGGTTGAATGCAGAATACTGTCTATCGGTGGATGTATTTGTTCATTTGGTCACAAAACTCTTGCGGTGTATTTCCAGACAATAGGGCTGGAGAGACAGCTACAGTGAAGGAAAACAACTCCTTACCAGTGTCACCGTTGCACTGCTCCTCAGGGGGCCTCCAGGGTCCCCCTGTTGGCAGCAGCACTGGGAGACCCCCCACGGAGAAGTCGCCGTCAAAGTTAAAGTTAAAACAACGCCAAGGAAGAGCCAACAGAGGCCTGGAGGTGGGGGCCTCCGAAGGAACCCGCGGTTCCTGACACTCCTCCGACTGTACCTTCCATTGCCTTGCGAGTAGCCCTCCCGTGGGGTTCTCAGTTGATTCCTCATGGGCCCGTACACAGGATTCGGGGGGGCCCTCAAGGGGACACTCACGGAGCTGCTCTCCAAAGGCCCCCCTGTCGAGATCGGTAGGAACCCGAGGAGGCCCCTCAGGGGCCCCTCCAGGAAATTCGGCGGAAACTTCAAAAGGTCCGTCAGCGCTCTCCTGTGAGGGATCCTTGAGGACCTCCGCCATGGAGAGGTTGCGTTTGGTGGCCCTCTGTGGGGGGATCTGCATGAGGATGGAGAGGTGACCCTGGACAGTGGCAAGGTCATATGCTGGGGGCCCGTTGTTGTAGAAGTGTCCGGTTTCTACAAGATATAAATGCAAATTAAACACGTCAACTCAAAGACAACCCGTCCGAGACCCTCTCTACACACTGAAACCGAGCAACAATAACTAGAGCCCCCCAAAAGACAGGGGAGATGGCCTTCTCTGTGCCTACCTGTGGGTTTAAAACGACATAATAAAGGCTGAAAGCTTTAACTACTCATTGGAGTTGCCTCTGCATCTACTTATTCTTTTGTATAGAACTCTAGGCACCTGACGCCCCCACAGGGAGAGAAGGACCCTAGCAGCACCCGAGCAGCATACCCTGCACAGTCGAGGATGCTGCGTTCTTCCTAGTCATTTTCCACTTCATTTCCGTAATACGTTGTAATACTCTGTAATAAAACTTAAGAACACTTCCTTAACCTCAGTTGTAACACGAATTAAACCCCTAACTCTGCTGCCACCACCTGCTGCTTTATCAGCCTACACTACGCGGTATAGCTGTGTTTGCTGTGTGGCCCGTGGTTTCTTTCCAGCTGCCCTCTAACCCAACCATTAGCATCCCTTAATATTAGTTAACTTGTGTAAAGTAGTGGTATACAATTATTAGGGTGAAAGGGAGAAAATGAGAAAAAATAAGCAGTTTCTGGGGGGACCGTCAGAACAGAAAAGATCGACCATCCCACGATCCGACCCAGCACATACAAATAAAATGGCATTTCACCTTTGAAAGTACCATATACAGAAGACTCAGCGGGAATCCGCCGCCAACCCTAAACCGAAAACCCTAAACCATACAGCCTGCCTTAGGGCAAACCTGGCCCACCCTCAGGTGAAGACAGCAACCAAAAAAAGCCCCTAGGGATCAGATGCTGCGAGCGACAGGTAGCGCAGCCCCCAGTGTCTATACAGCCCAGAATACGACCACGAGATCACCTCCTAGACTTACTTGCTGCTGCAAGCAGACGCAAACCATCAAGCAACCGAGCTCTATTGCTCGTACACCGCAACACGCGAGCGCAGCACCTCCCAAGGCAACCAAAACCAAACACGCCAGACAAGGTAGAATATAAGAATCTGATGTATATATGCACACATATTCATAGGCACAGATGCGCACTCACGGATAGATACATTCCATGTCTGATGGTAATCCAACGGATAACGTAAAACGTAAGCCTCCTCTAGGGGCTCAGCAGCGACTGACGCAGCCAACTGCAGACGCAGCCTCATAACGATGTGCTGTAAACCATAAACTCTAGACCCCAAACCCTCGTAACACTCTTTGTATGTGGTGCGAAGGTGAATGTCGCGGCTTCTCGGAGTAGCAATGAGGGCTTCGTGTTTAGGGTTCCCAGCGGCGTTGAAGGCAGCCGCAAAGCGAAGGCCACATACCAACCCCCAAACCCTAGACCTTCAATAATCCTACAAGATTGTCCAACGGACTTTCTGAGGAAACAAGCAAGCAGTGTGCTATCTTGTGGCTGGCTGTTGCTGCTGCTCCTGTTGCTACAGTCGCTGAGCATGTAGCTTGTAGGAAGAGGACTGCGAACGTTGGGGGAATAAAACAACGCAAAAGAAACGAAAAGCAAGCCGCAGCACAACCAGAGGTGCATAGCCCAACTTCAGCAGCCGAGGAGTGAGGGCAGACAGCCAGAGTGAATAACAGCAACAACTTGACTCTGTGGCAGCACTCCAATAGCAATGTGTAACAGACGAAAACTCCTGCTTGAGCAAAATAGCAGCAGAACCAAGGCAGGAGCATTTCAAGGGGGAGACAGGAGACAGTCAACAGAGCCACCAACGGAAAGGCAGGAAGCAAATATGAGAAACAAAATCGCAATACCATAGACCCCAAAACTACAGCAATGCATCCTCTCGGAATTAAGGCCTCTTACGCAAAGGCAGTCTGCCTTGTGAGCAGCAGAAGTGTCTGAATGTATACTAAAACCCATGTATATGGCTCTACGTCGTGTTCGAAAACTCATTGAGTTGTGTATACAACTCATTGGGGTGTATATACAACTCATTTGGGTGTAAATACAGCTCGTCCAAATAAAAGGTCGTGTGGATACAGTGCACTGAGTTGTCCATACAGATGCATCAGGTGTCTATGCAGTTTACCAGGGATACTTCCTGTTCCCGTTGTCGTTGTTCATTTGAATTTGCACTTTAGAACTTCTCTCCACGTTTCCCATCTCCACTTGATGGCTGAGCTTAAGGTTAGTGGGTCTGCCCTCTTGCCGCAGGCTTCTGGCCTGTGGGTCCCCCGGGAAGGAGGCCCCTGGAGGAGCAGGCAGGGGGATAGGAGGGTAAGGAGGCCCGGAAAATGCTGCTGTTCCTGCTGTCCTGAGATAATTCGTTGGTGGTGATGGTGTCGCTGCAGGAGAGGCGCGAGCCAGAAGCGGCAGCAACAGCTGCAACCCCAGCAGTGAGCGAACCGGCGGAATCGGCGAAACTAGAGCTCTCGGCTTCGAAGGGACCAGCGAGTTTGAGGACATTCCCCCAGCAGAAGCATCAGCAGAAGAGATAGCTTTATTGGGCTCTTTGTGGCGGCCTTGCAGCTGAGCGGAGTCCCCGGGGATGGTGCGATGCGCACTTGTGTGCAGCAGCAGCCCACCCAACTGCTGCTGCTGAAGAGTTTGAGCCTGCAGATTGGCAGAGGAATGGACGACACAGGGTTTGAGTGCAGAACCCTGGGCTTCCTCAGGTGTACGTGCCGCCGATATGGCACGCCGTAGCAGTAAAGCTGCGAGGTAGAAGAACGTCAAGGCGCCGATGTACTTGAGGCCGTCACCTCGCCTCCTCCTCCTAAGCAACGGGGAAGGAAGCGCAGAGTCTTCTTGGATGTGTTGCTGAGCTAGCTGCTGGGTTGTAAGCTGAGGTGTCGCGGAACTGAAAGCCTGAAGTGTGGGAGCAGCCGCTGCAGCGGCCAACGGCGATGTCATGGTGACTTCTTCCGCGCCTTCATGTGGCGCATTCAATGAAACAAACAAATCAAATCAAATTTAAAGAAAAATTCAAATTTCTCGGTGAGGATTGCCTGCGGTTTCCTCCAGAGAACCCCAATGGACGCGCACGACGGTGCACACATATGAAAAGTGGCAATACGCCGGTTTGCATGGCACCCTTGCACGTTTTCTAATGGATTCCCTTTTAAAGAAATGAACTTCAACTAAAACAACAACTAAACAAGACCCACGGAATTAAAACGCCACCCCTGGATCGAAGACGGGCTCAATGCAACGCCTGCACGCGCTGCCTTCTTTGGGGCCCCCAACCCACTGCCTGCAGCGCCCGTGCGGTGCAGTCACATTACGAATATTCCCTTTCTTCCGGTTGTGGCAATCAAGGAATACGTATATTTTAACAACTTTCACAGTGTCAACTGCGATACGTGTGCGTGTGGGGAGAATCCACCCGCGTCCGGTGTCATTGCTGCTGGTGAGCTCGTTCGCCTGTGGCAGATGCCACTGCCCATGTTTCAGTGTGCAAAAGGAAACTTTCGTTAGAGGAGCGAACTGTCAGCTTGTCTCACGTGTTAGATGAAGTGGGAGTGGTGTTTCTTCACGCGTTACTGCGGTGCATCGTGTGTTGCGCCACCCCAGGGTTCGTGCATGCAGCAGAGGGGTCCTGACAGGTTGGCAGGAGGTTGTGCCTTGTACCTGCCTTGCAGAGAGATTTGGAAGAATCTATGCCGCAACTCATTTCTAGCCACTTCCTCTCCCCACTATTTGCTCACTACTGCGGTGCTGTGTGCACCCGCCAGCCCGTGAGGAAGAGAAATGGCGGAGTCTGTATAAAATTGCCAGAGGGGCCACATGTCGGTCTTCGCATACGGCTTGAACGAAAACAGAATCCTTCACCGTTTGTTTTTGTACAGTGCCAGTACAGCCAGCACAGAAGGCTTGCGTCCGCCTGCAGGCACGTGGGGCATTTTTAGGGACGCTTGTATGAAGCATTAAGCATCACTACAGCTCGCCACCAACCTTTGATAAGGCAGAGAAATGCGACTTCAAGAAAGGATGGAGCTAATTTCGTAGATCTCTCCATGTATTTTTGCGCGCCTTTCCTTTGGGGTAGCTCTACTCAGTTGCTCCACTTATCTCGCAGTTATGCTCATGCTGTCTCAGGTCCCTCTGCTGCTCTCTCATGCGCCTCCTGTTATATTTAAAGTGCTCTTACTTGAAGTAATTTGACTCCAGTACAGCTCACACCAGACCTCGGGTACGATTGAAGGCTTTTGTTTCACTTGTTTGCGCTGTAGGATACACGGGAGCAGCTGCAAGCAACGATCCTCACCTCCACAACAACTCCGCCTGGGGCACAGCAGTGAGTACCTAAGCTTTTGCTAGGGAATATGTTTGTCGGCAGGCATACATACATGCCTGCATGCATAATTTTTGAACTATACTAAAATATTATTCACGTCCACGTCCACGTCCACTGCTCCTGCAAAACTGTTAATATATGAGGCGGGGAGACCACAGCGAGAAGGAACCTCGTAGAGTTGAAGCCAATGCAGCTTCTGTACTACACACAGCAAATGTGTTTTGCACGGCAACAAGAATCTGTGAAGAATGCCGAAGCCATTGGCAACCTCCCTCCCATGCATGAGTGTTGCCGTGTTGTAAGAGAGGTGGAATAGTTTCATGCCTCTCTGGAGCTGTATTTCCGTCTCCGACTCGCACTAGCAGCTGTACGCTTGCTATTGATATCTGCTTTATTAGAAGAGGAAAGATCACATTGGTGGCTACATCTAAGCAACGGCACTACCTTTTTGGAGCACAACGAGGACAATAAAACCTTCCGGGATGGTCTGTGGTGTGGCGAAGTTTTCAGGTCGGAAGGGGAAGACGCTATGACAGATGTGAACAATATCGGCCACCGGAGCTATGCGCAGAACGCTATGTCGCCATTACACAACGGAAGCCTAATGGGCTTCCGTTCAGTAATGGCGGCGTCCGACGCACTTTAACGTTCTTTATCAAAGGTCCACAGACCGACTGCTTCCAAGGGAAGGGCAATGAAAATGCCGACCTTGCAACGGAAACGGTGTCTTGACGCATAAAAGCCGGCTGTATTGCTGCATGGGCTGTACCAAGGTGTGTTGCAACACTTTCATTGGCCACCTCGCCTTTCTCAATTCCGGGCACTTGTCTCGCTGCATCCGAGCCGCCTAAGGGATGGAAAGGGAGGTAAGCGGCTTTTGTCGAGCATTTGGCTTAAGCAAAATAAGTGCATTGCAGCTCGCCTGAGTCTTTGAGCACGCTCGCGGATCTGTGCTACACATAGCCCTTTTTCAGTCGGGCACTTGTAGGGGAGGACCTAGCAGGACATAAAGCATAAATCGTATTGCTTTTGTTAATTGTGCGGCGGGCGGTCTCTGCCCAATGCCCAAGGAAGTCAATGGAAGGGAGCTACTGCACTTAAGACTTGAAATAAGCTCGCCGTAGGGAGAGGAGGGAAAGTAGATTGCAACGACAATTAGTTGGCACCCCAGAGCATATAGATTTGGCCCTCGTCAGTGGAGAAACAGCTGCGATTACGGGATATTTAAAAGAAACGCCAATCTTAAGCTGCAGTGTACACCCACACGGTTGGAGTAGCTACCGCCTCATTAAAGACAGTCTCCAAGTGTTTATGGGGGACTCTTTCTCACAGAAGGTCCTCAAATCCTCATTCGTGGTGCCGAGTTCCTGGCCACTGAACGTAATATTCTCGGCTTTTGTTAGCTCTGCAACCTGTTACTCTATTGCTGACGGTCTCAGGCTCCCCCGTTTGTGGCCACAAATTGGGGAGCCTGAAACACTTGCAACGGCACTGTTGATTCCTTCTGAGAAGACTTCAGGCTGTTTCGGTGATTCCGTAAAATTTTTGTGAACATCATCGGCGTGAAACTTGGTGGTTAGGCACTTCAAGTCTTGCTGCGCGAACACGAAGTGCTGGGTGCAGCGAAAGCAGCTAAGAGCACAGCTGAGCAGCCAAAACGCGAAATACCAAACAAATTTAGCCATACTCAGACCAAAGGCTGGAACACTTCAGCGTGTGCTGTTTGTGCGAAAGGCGGGGGTCCAGCCGTAGAACAATCCGTCCGATGCGCCTCTCTCTGAACATGGTACATGAAACCTGACTCATAGATGGTAGGCAATCGGCATGCACGAATAAGTTTACAACAATACAATGTCCGTGGCTACTGTCTATAAGCCTTTTGTACATGCATGTGGGGCCATCTTGCAGCTTGCAGCACGGTGCGCTGGAACTCATGGCTGGCCTCTGCCCCTCCCGTAACTCCAGACATGTGGGCTGGTTGACGCAGAAAGACTGGATACCGAAATATGAAATAATCTGCTCTTACAGAACACTTGTATAAAGCACGGTGCTTTCATTGAAGCTCGCAATACTCCTTGAGTAGGATCGATAGGACCAAGGCCTCTCGCTGCATTACCCAGACACGGGAGCTCCACGTAACCTAGCCGAAGGGAAAGGGAGGAGTCGGATCGGTGCACAGAAAAGAAGAAAGTGAGAAGAAGAATAATCATCGCCGCATAAATGTATGGAGGAGCTCCAGCCGAAAAACCAGGGTAGAGTCTCTATGCAGCCAGGTACAAACGGCAAACCGAGTTTAAAACGGTTGTACAAAGCATGTGAAAACACTGTATCTAGAGAACAAATGCAATTTGGTGTGGAGGAAAGCGCTGAAACAGTTCACAAGCAACTAGAGACACCCTGTCGAACGCCAATTTTGAATACAAATTCAAAGACGCTTAGGCTGCCATCAACATAGTTGAAGCCTTCGTACTACGAAGATGTGATAGGATAACTCATTTTGATGTTCTCTGTTCTTCTATAGCGCAAATCGAGCTAGAACAAGAGTGGCCACCGTCGAGTGTGTAGTGCAGGTGGGCTCTCCAGCGAGGGTCTGGCGGCCTATTCCCCGAAGAACACAATACACTGAGTAATAGTATTTAATAAGGGACATTTAGATCATAATTGTGGCCAACTTGGTTGCTAGGGCCCACTGCCCTTAGGGATTGGGGCTGGCTGGCCCGGTGAGGCTCGGCCCCTAAGGGGGTCAGGCTCCAGTGAGTTCCTTCTCTCCTCTAACAACAACTATTTGGGAGCTGGATTTTGGGTTCAAGTGTGTCGTTTGGTAACTTACGGTGTTTTAGAGGGAATTCACTAACTTCGGCGATAGATATTGAGTGTGCACCTAAGTAGTGGTGTACGGGTTATCACGTAGCAACAGCCGTGCGCGAGAGCTGTTCACTACGGAGTGCCGACAGCGCCTCAGACCCACTGTGTTCCGGCAGCCCAGATAATCGCTATGTTTTGCAGTAGAGCAAATGAAGGCTCCATCTATGCAACGAGACCTCATATGATCCCACTTTAAGATGGGTAATTCCTAAGATATAGTGAGCTTCGCTCTTGCGTCTGCATTTCCGACGCTAGTCACCCAGTTGGCCGCCCTCTTTGCTGCTACGCGGACGGAAACTTGCTCACTGCAACTCTGTGGACAACCAATTCATTGAAAGCAGGCTGCACACATTCTTTTTGAGTTTCACCTTTATATCTTAGCATGGGCTTTTCTCGCGCTCCCGGCCTTTTGTCGCGCAGGGCATTTCCGATACGTGTGCTGCTTCTGCAGCGTCCTAGACATTCCACGGTCTACGGCAGTTATTTGCCAGCTTTTATTACCGACAATCTCTAGGTACCTTCATTCAGTTCCCCTCTGCGGCGAGGAAGGCTGCGCAGCAGCAACACCTGCTGCTGGTGGTGTTGCTGCTGCTGCAGCCGGTGCTGGTCTGGTTGTGTGGCAACAGTGCTCTCCTCATTTCCCTTCGTCAAGGCACGGGGATTCAGGTGACAGATTAAGTGGGGCAAGAGAACGTTATTCCCAGATGCGGCAGTTGCCGCTGCTGCTGTCCAAATCTCAACTCCAGCGGCAGCCAGGAGAGCCGCAATCGATATATAGAAATGCCAGGTGATAAACATTCCTCTGCGCCGTCCACCTCACTGCAAAAGGCAGATTCGAGAGGTGCAATTCCAGTAGAAGCGACTCATGATGAGCCTTCCGTAAGCAACTGCCGCACATAGGCTGCTTCTAGCGCTGCTGCTACAGCAGCTGCTTCTGTTGGCGAAGGTAGCCAGGGATTACGGGGACTACACTACATCAACAGGACACAATGTTGGGGAGTAGACGTATGCCTTCCCGCCTGAATTGCGATTGTCGGTGGGGGAGCGGCAGCTACTGGTGCTGAGTAGACCGGATGTGACACTATGCGTGGTATATCTGCAGAGTTCTCCGTGGTGGTCTTTTGGGCTAATTTCCGCTGCTGCGGCTGCCGCTGCTGCAGTGACCGGAGGGAGTGCGACAAATGCAGGAACATCTCCTGAAGAGGCATCTGGCGATGACGCCCCAGGTGCAGCAGGAGCAGCCGAAGGAGCAGCTGAATCAGAAGGGGAGGCAGCACAAGCAACAGAAGACGATGGGGGGGGTGGCACTGTGCGGTTTCATCCGGAGGCCACACAGGGGGGTAAGGGGACGGGGAGGCGACGGCGGATGCAAGAGGACGCAGTTGCCAATATGGGCTTTGTGGAGCTCGTTGAGAATCTGTTGCTGACGCATGACAGCAGCAACAGAAGGGGATTTAGGAGCAGCAGCATAGGAAGCATCGTGACGGAGGTTAGTAGTGAGCCGGACAGCGACGCCGATTCAGGATACCTGCGCGCTGAGCAGGTCAGTTGACCCCCCAGCATAACAATTGCCTTCATTGCCAGCGAGCAGACACCCTTTCGTTCTTATTCAGCAGCCCTCCACGCAGCTCAGCTAAGGAACGGAAGAGCACACTGAAACAGCTAACAACATTTTCAGCATTCACGGGAACGCTCGTGTGCTGCTTAAAAATGTTTTCTCGACAAGCAAGGTGCTGAGAAGCATTTGAAAGGCGGTCCCTTGACTCGTAGTGAAAGTAACGATTCGGCGGGGACGCCGGCTGTCCCGCCATCCACTGGCGCGTGCTGTGTTGCTTGGAACATTGGACCACATCACACGCTATGCAGGAATAGCTTCCTGGTGTCACCAATTCCGCCCTTGGACTGAGTTGAGCATATCTGCATTTGCATTTTTTCCCCCAAGAAGCTGAATCCCTTTCTTGGCATACATACCTTCTAGTCCTTGTACCTGTCTACCTCGTGCCGTCCATCATAAGCCCCCGTTCTGTCCCCAAGTATGTCTGTACACTGCACCGCATTGAATTTGAGGCCCGTGCGAGGCTTGAATGCGGAGCTATAGGTGAACCTGCATCCATTGCGCAGGGTGGAGAGGAAGAGATCGGCTGGGAGTGGGAGGCGGAGGAGATTTCCGCTTTTGCTTTGCAAATCCACGCGAAGATGCGCCAACAGTTGGAGCAGGAGGCTGCATTTGTGGAAATAGGCTTTAAGAGCGGCATCGCCCTCATGACCGGGGCACTTGCCATTGAGGATGACACGAAAGTACGCCCACGCACAGTGTGCTTCAGCGCAGCCTCCTATATCCCTTGTTTGTGTAGCAACTCGGCTCACACCCGTCCCCTGCAGACGATATGGGACCGTCAAATTTGTCCTGTCCAAAACTTAATGTTTTAGGCACACATAAATGGATTTTGTGTCAACTGGTCCTGTCACACTTAGCGTCACCACCTCGCCTTACCAGTGTTGGAACATCTAAACAAAAGAGTGGCTTTCCACGAAGACCACTGGAAACTCCACGAAGGCCCTTGGGGGCCTTTGGACTCTTTCTCTCGTCATCAGATCGGGAGCTTCTGATTGCTGATGATACAAATTGTGGGGCCTAAGATGTGTATGGTTGCTGTGTTCAGATGCAGTTACACGAGGGTCGTCTTGCTGGCTTGGGTTTGACGCCCTTGGATGATGAGACAGAGACAAACGTGGAGAGGATGGACCTTGGCATGCTGCTGACCCTCACACCAGATAACTACGGTGAGCCACAAGTATTCCTTTTCGGGCGTGTGCATCTATTTCCGTCTGCATCTCCGCTTGCCTTTATTCCATTCCTTTGAATCATGCGCTCACAAGTGGCAGTTCATTCCACGTGTACCTATGGCTCCGTTTGTTTCATCCAACGGAATTGTTGCTTGCTACACAGCTTCAGTGTGGCGTTTTGTTCCTATAATCCGTGTTCCTAGTCTGTTCTAGCTGAACTCGGTAGCCTGCTTTTATGTTCTTTTCGCCGGCCTCCTGATAACGCGCCCCAGCCGGCCAATCCTTTACTGAGTGCGACGTGTACCCGTTTGTAGTGGATATCACTATTCTTGTGTATCTGTGGTTCGTGCTCTTGTGCTTTACGTGATACTGTGTCGGGTTTCCACTCGCTGGCTTTGCTCTATACAGTAGATTGTCCAGGAAATGCCTCATTTCGCATTTTAAACTGTGTCATCTGGCCTCGCCCCTTGTTTGTCTCCACAGGTCTTTCAGTTTCATGTATTATCTTCGGGTAGCTTTTTTTGTTGTGCTTGCATCTGTACAGAACAGTGGCGTGACTTCTCGGCTCCGCCTCAGCCCGTGCTGAGGTTCCAGTCAAATAATCGCCAGCCCAACAGTATGTCACTTACATATATATATATATTATATAT
>NW_013564710.1:0-110796 GCF_000499605.1 Eimeria maxima | reverse complement strand
TATATATATATATATATATGGGGGCTTCCTCTGTCTAGCCGAGCGCGAACAGGAGATGAAGTGGGCGTCGAGGCTGAGTCGATGTACCACAACAACGTAAATGCTATGTCAGCCCTCTATGAAATTTATTGGTACACTTATCCAGAGCAGCCGCAGAGGATTCGGAGGGATTTCCAAGAGTCCTTATTCAAGAGGGTTTCAAACTTTTTTTTTTCTGCTGGCACTGTCCAGCACGATGGTTTGCGAGGATTGCATTACGCCTAACTATAGCGTATTCATGCATTTGGGCAGAGCTCCCGCAAGAGGAAAAGATAAACAGACTCAACGCAGTCCAGTCTTTGTCGTCACTGTAGATTGCCACGTATGCTGTAACCTGCTCGATCGTTGCTTATTTTTGCACGGGCTACAAGCTCGTACGCAAGTAGGAGTTAGCAAGTGAGAAAAAAGTCACAAACCACTACAAATAACAGCGCCTATATGCAAAATACTTGAAGTATCGGGGCAGCATGCTAATTCTCCACTGATTCAAGCTGAGTATGTCTGGTGCACTGTTTGGGGGTAGTTGAGATCAGATGTACTTCATAAATGTTGTGAAGTGTTAGAGAGTCCTGATTATTAACACGAACTTATCAAGTGCACTTCATACACGATGCCGAGCGTGTTGACGACTAACGACTTCTAGCACAAACATTGGTGAGATAAGAATATACTAGCAGAGGACTAGCATGTGTTTCTGACACTCCTATGCGCCTAGCACTAAGCCACATGTTACAAAGGACCCAGCCAGTGTGTTCCTGGTTTTTTGGTTCCCCATGCAATGCTGCTCAGAGCCTAACTTGCAGAATTCCGTAAGACACTACGTAAGCTTACATCTTTCCAATATGCGGCATGGCTAACTTCAGTAAGAGCACTTCAACTTGTTTATACGAGTCTGTAGTACTTTAGGTGCTGCATTTCTGGCTTTTCTCTTGTTCTATTCTATCTCACTCATCGATGAAGGCATTGACCTCTCGATTTTCTGAGGGGTCCATCTCAGGCGCACCACTGAAGTGCTTTTCTTCGTTGCCAGCTAGGGCTACGGAGGCAGGGCGTTTTACTTTTTCGCGTATACGATGAATTCACATTATGAATTCGCACCTCCAACCCCTAACTGCCTTCGCAGAGGGTCTGTTTGTCCGTGGGAATGTTAGTCGTCCTGCCGCTAGTTACAGCACCGTCTTTTGCAACTTCTACAGCAATTCAAGGAACAAGCATCACCCGGTCACCTTTTGAAGCATGCAGAAACAGATTACTGAGGTCTTAAAAACCGATTTTAGACGGCATACAAATATTTGCGCATCCTCCCTTTTTTAACACAGCCTGCTTTGACACAGCAAGGGGAACAACGCTACAAGGCCGCATCAGCAGGTGGTGACTATCTATTGTAACCGAATGCCGCCTCCGGGGAAGAAGAGAGAAGCGGCATGTGCAGATAGGGGTCCTGTTTTAGAAGTCCCACCACAAGACAGCACTATATCTTTCGCTTCCCCTAGCTGGTAGCACTAGTCCGGAAGTGTGTGCCCAAAAGGGGTTCTGTAGCATCAAAGCAGCAGACACATTGCACGTTGCTCCAGGGGGGCGCCGCTGAGTGTCTGCCCTCTTCCCCCATCCTGTCTCCCCCCTTCCCTGCCCCTTGTCGTAAGCCAGTAACTGGGGGGCAACATCTGCGTGGGTCTCAGTGTTGTTTGCCCTGATGGAGCATGCGGCTAAACAGCTAACAGGATTGTATCTTCAGAGCCACAAATCTGGAATAAATATATTTGATTTTAATTTGGAAATTGTTCAGTGTGCATTTAAAAAGACAGAGATGGGCCCTTGAAGCCTCTTCGCCAAGCCACTGGCTTGCAGGGGCCCACTTTTGGGTGCAGAGGCCCCCCCCAAGGCAAGGAGAGGCCCCTTGTCGCGTCCCCTCTGGCAGCTTCTCTTTACATGTTTTCACTTTTCCCTGCATTTTATTTTAATTGCGTTTCTTCTCTCCCTGGAGCCTCACCGGCTATACAGCTTAGGAGTAGAGCTTCTACTTGGTAGTGGGGGTCAAGGTCCTCGGCATGGGCTCCTTGTGCAAGTTCTTATTGTGGGAGCCGATTTCCCTCTTCCTTAAAATCTCTTCCTCTCTTGTAGGAGGCCAAAGGAAGGTTCAAAAGAGCTAACACTTGCTGGAGGAGATGTTTGGAGCCGCAGCCCAAGGGGCCGGCACAGGGGGGGGCCTCTTCGGCTCGGCCTCGCAAACCCCAGCGGCAACAGGGGGGGGCACTGGCCTCTTTGGAGGCGGGAACACAGCAGCAGCTGCTGCACCAGCAACAGGGACTGGAGCAGCCAACACTGCAACGGGAACAGGCTTCGGCTTGTTCGGGGCGGCCTCCGCAGCAGCACCTGCTGCCACGACCACGACTGGGGGGGGACTCTTCGGGGCTACTGCTACCCCAGCTGCTGCTCCTGCTGCTACAGGTGGGGGCCTCTTCGGGTCTAGTACTACTGCTGCTGCTCCTGCTGCTACAGGTGGGGGCCTCTTCGGGTCTAGTACTACGGCTGCTGCTCCTGCTGCTACAGGTGGGGGGCTCTTCGGGTCTAGTACTACGGCTGCTGCTCCTGCTGCTACAGGGGGTGGCCTCTTCGGGTCCACTGCTACTCCTGCAGCAACTCCTGCTGCTACGACGGGGGGTGGCCTCTTCGGGTCCACTGCTACTCCTGCAGCAACTCCTGCTGCTACAACGGGGGGTGGCCTCTTCGGGTCTACTACTGCTGCTGCCGCTACTCCTGCTGCTGCTCCTGCTGCTACTGGGGGTGGCCTTTTTGGCAAGCCCGCTGCAGCAACAACAACAGGTACTACTGGCGGGGGCCTCTTTGGCGCCAGCACTGCGGGTACCACAGCTACAGGCACAGGAGGAGGGGGTCTCTTTGGTAGTTTATCTACGACAGGGGCCCCCAGCACCACTGCTACTACAACTCCTGCTGCAGGGACAACAACCGGGGGGCTTTTCGGGTCGAATACTACAGCAGGAGCTGCAGCACCTGCTGCAGCAACTGGGGGCGGTCTCTTCGGGGCTGCCAAGCCTGCTGCAGGGACGACAACCACAGGGGGCCTCTTTGGCAGCAGCACTAGCAACACCGGAGGCGGCCTCTTTGGAAGCAGCACCAACACCAACACCACCAGCAGCAACACAGGAGGGCTGTTCGGCAGCAGCAGCAGCACTGGCGGGGGTCTCTTCGGCAGCAGCAGCACCACCGCGACAACCGGTTCTGGCGGCCTGTTTGGCGGCAGCACCAATGCGGGTAGCAGCACCACTACTGGAGGCAGCAGCAGCAGCAACTTGAAAGCAATCAACATCAGCACAGCAGCTTTTGCTTCTGTTGACTGGCGTGCTGCTGCGCTGCTGCCGCGGCAGCCAACTCTAGAAAGCTTAGGGCGTGTGCTGCAGCAGCTACCTCAGGGGGCGAGGGATGTGGAGATACACCTGAGAGAACAGGAGAGACAGCTTGAGTCTCTGCAGGCACAAACACGAGCACTGAAGAAGTACGTCTGTGGGGCAGCTGGCAGATGCACATGATAGGAGACCCTGCTGAGGGTTTAGGGTTTAGTTCTGATGGTTTGGCGTTTAACTTTTACAGTTTAGGGTTTAGAGTTTAACTCTAGGGTTTAGGGTTCGGGTTTTAGGGTTTAGGGTTTAGGGTTTAAGATGTGTGCTTCAGGTCCTTCGGTTCCTTAGAGGGAGGTCTAGCAGCAGAAGCAGCAAGAGTTGCTGCTGCAGGGCATCGTGTTGCTGTAATGAGCCGCCAGAGCAACGCTGTGCGGCCCTTACTGGAGAGAGATAAAGTAAGAACGGAGAAAGCGGGTGCTGCTGCCGCTTCTGATTCTGCTAGTGCTGCTATTGCTGCAGCTGGGGTTGTTGCTGCTGTGAAGGGGCCCCCAGACAATTGGGCGGGGCCCCAGGAATTGCCGTACACCGGGATGCTTGCTGCTGCCCTGCTGCTGAGGGGTGGCTAAACGCGCACTGTCTGCATGCGTTGTTGCTAATCCTAATTTTCTGCCTTCTGCTGTTGCTGTTGTTGCTTGTCTAATCAGAATTTATGTCTTCAAGTCGAGCAGCTGTATCAACAGCTCGTTCAGAACCTCGCCGTTGCAGCAGCAGGAGCAGCTGCCCAAGGAGCAGATGTGCCCTGCGCTCTGCCACTACAGGTACAAGCTTATCCGCGTAACTAGCTAGCTAGCTAGCTAACAACAGCTAGCCAGGAACGCAACAGGTAGCCATGGAAACATAAGGTCCCCCGCGGTTGCTGCAGAGCTGTGGACATATGAACGCAGCCGACACCTGAAGACATTGCGCTCGTGGTGTTTCAGGGTTGAGTGCTTAGGCTTGTTGGGTTTCTGTTTTTGTTTCAGGTCCCGTGTGCACTGGCTACCCCCTGCATTCAGCAGCTGCTGAAGTCTGTCGAGGCTGCCCACGACCGGCTGTCTCTGTTGGAGGCGCAGGTTCAGGAACTCCGCTGTGCCCAAGAAGGGAGCCCCTCAGGCGGAGGTGTGGGCCCCTGCTTTGCTGGGGCACCCCAGTCAACAAGTTGTGGTGGGCCCTCCTCTGGCAGGGGCGATGGCGTCTTAATTGCGGAGATCGTCGCAGCCCAGAGAGACCTTCTGTGTAATGCGTCGAAGAGGGTACGCGCAAGCTGCTATGGGCCCCCAATAGGGGGGCCCCAATGGGCCTCCAAGGGCCCCCGGGGAACGGGAGGGCGGTCCCCTGTGGGTGGGGGAAGCCTATGCTATTGTATTATTTTTCTAAAGCGTACTTGTTTCGCGTAGCAAGCATCTTGAGCGGGATGCCTGTTGGGTTGTGTTTGGAGCGAGCCCTTTTGGATGGGGCTGCCTCTGATACTGCTGTTGCTACTGCTGCGTTTCTGGTGCCGCAGGCGCTTGTCTGTCTGGAGGCAGCTCAGGAGGCCCAGGAGGCCCTCGAGCAGGCAGGAGTTAAACTGGTGCCACCCAGCGAAGAAGAGGAGACAACAGAAATGCAGCCCAGCCAAGGTAAAGCTATATTATCTTGTATACGCACCGCTATTTGCTGCTGCGGTGTCCTGCTGCTGCTGCTGTCGCTTAAGCGTGTGTGCTTTGAGAAAGGCTGTGGTGTTTAGTTAGCTTTTTGGAGTGATGGCTGCTTCTGTTACTGCTGCAGGAGACAAAGCTTCTTTCGCTGGTGGCGGGGGGGCCCTCCTGGGAGATAACAATTCACTTCTCGGCAGCCTCCAGCAGCCCGGCACACCTGCTGGTGGGGGGCTCTTTGGATCCGCGGGGGCCACACAAGGAGGCGGTTCGACTCTTTTTGGGGGGGCTTCTGGGGCTGGTGGTGGTCTCTTTGGCACCCAGAACGCAGGCCAGCAGCAGCAGGGGACCCCTGCCACCGGAGGTTTATTTGGAACGTCAGGTAGTGGGGGCCTCTTTGGAGCTGCGAACAACACTGCAGCAGGAGGAGGTGTAGCGGCAAAAGGGGGGGGCCTCTTCGGCACTAGCGCGGGAGGCGGGGGTCTATTTGGAGCAGGAGGTGCTCAAAGCACCACCAGTACTACTCAGCCGGGTACAGGAGTGGGCCTCTTTGGGACCTCTACCGGCACCCAAGGTACTGGTGGCGGCCTCTTTGGCAGCAACCCTCAGCAGCAACAACAGCAGCCAGCCACAGGGGGCCTCTTCGGATCCAACACAGCGACACAGAGCGGCGGAGGTGGCGGCCTCTTTGGGGCCTCTGCGGCAACCCCATCAACGGGGACGGGTGGAGGACTCTTTGGCAGCACCCAGCAGCAGACAAACACCGCAAGTGCTGGGGGCCTCTTTGGGGCCAACAGCAATACTCAGCAGGGTACGGGAGGGGGCCTCTTTGGGGCCTCTAATAATACTCAGCAGGGTACAGCTGGTGGTCTCTTTGGGGCCAACAGCGGTACTCAGCAAGGTACAGGGGGTGGCCTCTTTGGGGCCTCGACTAATACCCAGCAAGGTACAGGGGGGGGCCTCTTCGGGGCCTCGACTAATACCCAGCAAGGTACAGGGGGGGGCCTCTTCGGGGCTACCACTGGCACCCAGGGTACGGGGGTGGGCCTCTTTGGGGCCTCGAAGACGGCGCAGACTGGTGGGGGACTATTCGGTAACACCCAGCAGACCGCCCTGGGGGGCGGTCTGTTTGGTACGAAGAAGTGAGTGACGCCTTGCTGCAGGCTTGTTGAGGCAGCAGCAGGTGCAGTAGGTTCCGTGTTTGCTGCTGCTACTGCTAAATCAACAGCAGCGGCATCTTTTGTATATCTATTTGAAGGACCGAACGGAAGTGCTTGCTGCCCCGATGATTTGACCTACTGTTGTTGTAAATATCCCTTGTGGCCTCCAGGGTACTACTTAGTCTGTAGATTTGCTTTACTTCCTACTCTAAACTGTCGTACCTCCCTATGTCTCCCTCACCAAATGTACCTATAGACTAGACTAGGAACTCCTTGCTACGTGCATATATGCTTCAAGGACATGCCCCGCAGCAAGTACTAGCAACTGCGCACGAGCTGTACGGACACTTGAGGATACATATCCACCTCGAGTTTAAGCGGTGGTGGTCCGACTTCTGCTTCCTTCCTGATTATTCCCTGCAGGAAGCAGAGAAGCCATGCCACTGTGCGTTCCCTGCAGCATTCGTTTGCTGCTTGTTAAGATGAGCTGTACCTACGGATACACGATTCCACGTGAAAGCGGCAACGCAGCAGCATCAGTCGCTAGGGTTATGCAAAGAACCCCCCAGCAACTGAGTTGCATTAGCATATCGCCTGCTGCTGATGTTCAAAAGAGCAGCAGGCACGGCAGACCTTCCGGTGTATGCATGCACACCACAGAAGGGGCGGAAACCAACTGGCTACTAGGGGCGGTAAGAAACGCATTGGATGCGTTTCTAGGCTAGGCGTGAGGAGACCCTCCAACCTGGGGTCAACTAAGTACGGCACAACACAGATACATCGAAGACGTAAGACATTGAGTGAGGGGTCTGTCTCTACAGCCCAGGCCCCTCTCCCCATGGATGCAACACTGGGGGGAAGTAGTGGTTGGGCTGCAGGTGCCCCTGGCCCCAGGGGTCCCCTCAGCAGAGGAACTCGGCATAGTTGCTCTGTCTGTCGTCCATCCGAGACCGATACACCCGCCGACCTGGGAAGAGGACCTCGGCCTCGGTGTCTAGTTTGTCAGAGGCAGACTCATCGCTGGTGCATGCAGTGGAGGCTATAGAGTCACTCCTTACCAATCGGGACTTTCCAGGAAGAGGGGGCCCCGCTGTCTTGACCTGTCCAGTCAGACGGCCAAAGAGGGTAGGTAGCAGCGCAGCAAAGGCCATCGACTGCTCTTCTACATACTCCGCATCTCCCATGTCTGTGACATCGCCCATATCTGTGGGGTCGAGCGCCCCCATATCTGTGGGATCCATCGCCGTCATATCTGTGGGATCGAGCGCCCCCATGGTGGGATCGAACGATCCCAAAGAGGGATCGGCCGCTGCAGCCCCCATGGCAGCCGCTGCCCCCCCCATCGCCGCGCTGTCTCCCCACCAATTGTTGAACAGGTTGTTCCCCAACCCACTTGACAAGGTGTGCAGCATGCCGCCTTGCCCCCCTGAGTTATCCATGCCAAGGGCCCCCTCCATGAAGCCTCTAAATAGAGAACCCTTGGAGCTCCCAGATGCTGCTGCTGCTGCTGCGCCTTCGAGCGCTTCCGGGTCGGCTCCGATCCCAGGCGCGCCGAACTCCGAGGCCCGCATAAGGGGGCCGGCAGCAGCGGGGAGGTCGCCTGCATGGTCTGCTGCTGCTGCTGCTGCAGTTGATGCTGCTGTAGTTGATGCTGCTGCAGTTGATGCTGCTGCAGTTGATGCTGCTGCAGTTGATGCTGCCGCAGGGGTGGTGGTGATGGTGGCCGTGGGTATGGTGGAAGAGGCCGAAGACGTACCTACGAACGCCACATTGCTGTTGGGAGCGGGGCCCTTGTGCAGCTGCAGGAACTTTGAATGGCTGTGGGTTGCAAGGGGCCCAGGCATAAACTCCTCCCCTCCTTCAGCGCCAACTGGTGGAGCCCCAGCATACCCTGCTCCCCCATTTGTGCCTGAGGGGCCCCCTTGCCCCAGCAGGGGGCCCTGGAGACCCGACCCCCGACCGCCTGCTGTTCGGGAGGCCTCTGTAGCCGTGTGGGAGATAGTATGGCCTCCAGGTGCCGACTGCGGCGGATGATGGTGGCCATGAGCTGTGGTAGATGGACCAGCTGTTCCATGCGCCGGCTCTTGGGCATGGGGGGCCTTGGGCGCTGAGCTCCCCCCCCCTCCTCCCGTTGCTGCAGAACGGTGGGCCTGCACTCCCTTGCCCTTTCCCCTGCCAAAGGCCACCCCTCTCTTCTTTACAAAACATGCCTTTTGACCTACCTTCAACATAGAAGAATGCGCAGCGGCCGCCCCACCACCTCCAGCTGCCTTCCCCCCTGCCGCAGTTACACTTGCTGCCTTGGAAGTCACTAAGCTGGCAGCTGCCTTCCCAGGACCCGTTGCTCCTGATGCAGCTGCTGCTGCCTTTGGAGCTGCCGCAGCTGCCGCACCTCCTACGCCCATTGCCCCTGTCGCAGCATCTCCCGCATGCGCAATGAAGGAGCTGGCTGGGGCTGCCGCTGTGACTGCTCCCAACTTGCTCGCTTTCAAAGACAAAAGCGCCGACCCCATGCCTTTGCTGATGGGAGCCGCTCCCGTTCCAAGGAGTGACGTGGGATCAACTGCCGATCCCGCGGCCTTTGCCCCCAGGGCCGCCAATACTGTCCCCATCGCCAGCACGTGGTGAGGCATTTTGGGGATATTCACAGCAAGTCCTAGCTAATCAGGACAGATATATCAAATCCAAAGCAATCTTAACAATTTTTATGTTGGGGGCGCCGAAGCGGAAAATCCACAGGAGCCAAGACGCGAGCACCCAGGAGGTGTCACTGTAGCTTCTGCCCCTAAGCCCAGAATTGGGGAGGC
The DNA here is from genome assembly GCF_000499605.1 of Eimeria maxima. Taxonomy (NCBI): domain Eukaryota; phylum Apicomplexa; class Conoidasida; order Eucoccidiorida; family Eimeriidae; genus Eimeria; species Eimeria maxima. The sequence goes on along the minus strand of NW_013564710.1, from coordinate 101,758 downwards.
TGGAGCAGCTCTAACGGTCACGAGGAATTTTTAAAATCCAAAAATAGAATACAAGAGAAACAATCCCCCAAAACAATCCATACGTTGGAAAGTTCCAGTGTTCCTGAAGGCGCTGCTGCCGTCGAAGGGGGTAGTCGTACTACGGCGCCAAGGCCTGGGAGATGAAGATGTCAACTAGCGGCGAGGCCTCCGTGTTTGTTCTCCGTGAATTAGGCAGAAAAGTGTATTAAATAGCATTTATTTTCTTTCGGTTACTTAGTTTAACTTAAAATCTATTCCCTTGTTTTGTCTGAGCGGCCTTAAGGTGTGTGCCGCTGCGCACTCCAGTTGCTGCAGGTTGAGAGTGTACGGATTTCCACAAGAAACACTTAATAAAGTCACATCACAATGAATTAATATATTTTTCCAGCTGTACTTTCTAATGAAACGCGGCCGTTTCTCCTAATTGTTCTGCTGCTTTTCGCGCACTGCCTTCCGTGTGTTTCTTATCCCCCCGGCACGTCCTCTGCGCAAGGCATCAGCTGGACCTGAACAGCTGCATAAGTTAAACTATTTCTGCACGATTTAATGTTTTTTACTCTTGTAATTGTTGGTGCTATCATCCGCATGAAGTTTTAATTAGTGATTATCCGCCTTATTTCTACAGACAGCCGGTGAACGCTCCCCCAGACTGAGCCAGCCCTGCGGTGGCGCCTTCAGGGCTGGTCATGGCGTCTCGGGACCAGCTGCAAAACCCTTTTTCTCCTCTCCCTTGGTTTCCACAACTTATTTAACAGCTGCATTGCCCCAAGACTTGTGTCGGGCTGCAGGCTTCCATAAGAGGCTCCTTCAAGGGGCCCCTCACACGCTTCATTGGCCCTCAGGTGGGGTCGTTGTGCAACACCGTCGGTAGCTGCAGATTTATCTCCTGTATTCGAACGAGACAAATCCATAGCAATCTACATTAAGGGGCTATTGGACTTCCCGAGGCTCTAGAGAGCCCGAAGTGCTGCAGTTACGGAGCGGCTGTTGTTCTTTGCAGACGTCTTCATGCGTGTCTTGGCGCCATACGCAACAAGGCGCTGCTGCTTGCTTCTCTTCACGTCATTGTTACTCTTTTAGAACCATCAGTTGCAGCTGCAATAGGAGCTTCAGCTGCAGCCGCAAAACCTGCAACAGCAAGAGCAGCAGCAGCAGCAGCAGCAGCAGCGCAGCAGCAGCACCTGCAGCAGCAGCAACTGCTGCCGCAGCAGCATCAAAATGAGTTCGTCTGACTCAGAAAATGTGCACGCGAGTTCCAGCGAGAGCGGGGAGGAGGAGGCGCCTGTTGCGAGGACAGGGGGCGGCGGAAAGCGGTCGAAGAAGACAATTGAAGAGGTATTCTGCAGCATTTGCCTTTCTCGTAGATGAACCAAAGGCAATGGGCCTCTGCTTGCGTTGTACGGTTGCATATGACACTTAAATGCATCTGAACAGTATATGTAGGCAGTTTTTGTATAGATGCACAATATATGTTCACGTAAGACCCTTTTCTGCACGTGTGAGGCATACCCGCGAGGCCTGTTAGCCGTAAGTACAGTAAGTATCTGCGGAGGTATGTTTTGGCAAACTGTGCTACTCTGTACTTTCCGTTGGGGGAGTTTTGCGGATGCGGTTTCGGGTGTATGTACAGCTTGGCAGGGTCGTTTGTGTGCCTTAGAACTGTGACGTTGGCTTGTGCGTCTGCATTCCCCCTCAGCGGTACCAAAAAAAGTCTCAGCTAGAACACATCCTGTTGAGGCCGGATTCCTACATTGGAAGCACAGAGATAAGCGCACAGCAGGTGTGGGTGATGCCCGAGGGGGAGATGCGCATGCAGCAGCGCGTCATCTCCTTCCCCCCGGGGCTGTACAAGATCGTCGACGAGATTCTGGTGAACGCCGCAGATGTGAAGGCGCGAGAGACCGAAGGCGGAGGGGCCCCCAGGGCCAAGATGAACGCCATCAAAGTCACTGTGGATCAAGCACAGGGATTCATTAAGGTCTGGAATGACGGAGAAGGTAAGGGCCTAATCTTGGGTTGCCTTTGGTTTCAAGGGCGGCCTTTTTCTCCATGTAGGACTATTGGAATATGCTATTGTCGAAAGCCTTTTCTCCTGTTGTCCTTAAAGTCCACCGGAATAATTGAAAACGAGAAGCTAGCAGTCTTAACCCATATGAACATTCAGATTATATATGCTTTGTATACTTGTTTGTATATTTGTAAATATTGTATGCGGCAAGGGCCTTGAATAACCGACTTCCTCTCTCCATAGCTTCCTGACGCGTAGCAAATATGCAGTTTTGGTTCTAGCCAGTGAAGAACTAAGTGCATGCGCGCACTATGCTTCTGCCGTAGTGGTGGGTGCTGCTGCTGTTGAGGATATCCAACGCGGAAGAGGAGCCCTAGTGGTCGGCGTTACAGGGCTTGCTGCTGCCGTTTGTTGCGCCGACTGTCAGCATTTTGTACAAATGAGGCGTCATTGAGGGCGGGTTTAATTGTATGGACACCTGCACAAGCTGGAAGCGTGAGCTTCCCAGGGTGATGGACGCCGGCAAGCAAGAGGCAGATGGAGACAACTGTTACGATTGCGCATGCTTGCATGCATGCAGGGATTCCCGTGGCAATTCACAAGGAACACAATGTATACGTGGCTGAGCTCATATTCGGCCAGCTACTGACTAGCGACAACTACGATGACAGCGAGGCTCGCGTCACAGGAGGCCGCAACGGATTCGGTGCAAAACTCACGAACATCTTTTCCTCGCATTTCGAAGTTGAATGCGCCGACAGCAAACGCAAACTGTAAGCAACTTCATGTGGACTGTGTTCAGTTGTCTTTGTATCACTTCCTGTGTGTCATTGTCCCCGCGTTTTCTGCTTGGCTCTGTTTTGCGCCTATTGCCGAGTGCCCTCTGTCTCCACTGCCTAGTTGTACTTTGCCTGCTGCATTTGCGCCTCCTGAAGTATCCCCTGTCTATGCTTTTGTGTTGTTGGGATTCCGTCCCCTTCCCGGCCTCCTAATGTGTTCCAATTTGAATGTTGCCCTCTGTCTCCATTGCCTAGTTGTACTTTGCCTGCTGCATTTGCGCCTCCTGAAGTATCCCCTGTCTATGCTTTTGTGTTGTTGGGATTCCGTCCCATTCCCGGCCTCCTAATGTGTTCCAATTTGAATGTCGCAGCAAAAACTACCTGTAGAAGTGGCACTAGCAGAGCTGCCGGGTTTTATACAGGGCTTCGGGTCTGATTCCGTTCCAAACTTGTCTTTACTTGAATATTTCGCGTTTGAGTTTACTGTCGGGCCGTGCTCGCCATTTCTGTTTGTTGTCTCCTTTCTCCTTCTAGTCGCTCTTTGTGCCTTTGTGCGTGTTTGAGTGTGGTTGCTTGTTCCGCCGTCCTTCTGACTTTGCACCTCTGTGTATCTTTCTCCGTCATTGTGTCCATCTATCTCTACGTCGTTGTATCCACCGGCACCTCGGAACTTTTTCTTGGTGTTTCTCAGGAAGATAAAAGTTGTCTGGACTGACAATATGGGCAAGCAAGACCCTCCAGTCGTAACTCCTTTCAACGGGGCCGGCGACTTCGTCTCTGTGAAATTCAAGCCGGACCTCCAGCGCTTCGGGATGTCTGCGTGAGGCTTCGAAATGCTATGTTGAACGGGGCTTTTAGAGGCAGCTCGTTTTGATCTGAGGGCCTACGGGGTGCTGTTCCAGGGTGTACGAATTTAGGGGTTCGATGTTCTTTGCATGCCCACAATAATATTCTAGTAATGCAGTATATAGAGTTATCATTATGTCTGCATGGGTTGCCTGTCTTTTCGTGATCCTGCTTAGTATTGGTGAACAGTCCTGCCCATGCGCCTACTATGATGCGCGCGCGCACAGGCTGGACGACGACTTGGTGTCCCTGGTGCGCAAGCGGTGCTTCGACTTGGCAGGGACTTCGGGGACAGCGGTGTACTGGAACGGAACGCGGCTGCCTGTGCGCAGCTTTGTGGACTACGTGGATTTGTACTTAGGGGAGGGGGCTGGGAAAAAGCGGGGAAAAGGCAAGGAGAAGGGCAAAAGGAAGAGCAAAAAGAAAGGATCTGACGGAGAGACCAGCGATGATTCCGATGTGTACGAAGGCGAGAGAGAAAACGGCTCGGAACCAAAGGAAGATGATGACAAGGAAAATGAAAGCCCCCCAGAAAAGCAAATCATAAAGATCCACGAAAAGATGCATCGATGGGAAGTTGTTATCAGCCAAACAGGTTGGTAGGGGTAAGGGGGGGCCCGACAAAGACAGATCCATGAGCAAGCAACACAGAGACGCAAATTCATGTTGAATAGGATAAGGAGATAGAGGCAGGCTACGAATCAGATATGCAGACAGGAGACAATCACAGAGATGCACACGGACAGACAGAGCGGAGGGCTGGCTGCTGCGGCTGCTGATTTTAGTGACATCTCATCTTGGTTGCACCCATCTAGTGGTGGCATCGAGAGAAGAGAGGATAAAACGTACGTTGTAGAGCATCTGCGCGTGCATTTCTGTGTTCATCGGTGTGTTGTATGTTCAGACGGCAGTTCGTTTTCCCAGGTGTCCTTCGTTAATAGCATTTGTACGACGAAGGGTGGCCACCACGTGACTCACGTCATCGAGCCTCTTCTCGCGGCTCTGGTGAAGAAGGCAAACGCCAAAAACAAAGGAGGCATGGAGATTAAGCCACCACACGTCAAGTACGTCTCACACATCCTGGCCCAACTATGGGCTCGCAGCACAAGCAAGTTCCGCGCTCTAAATGCTCTGCAGTTAGCTGTTGCAAATGGAGCAAATGGAGAGGGCGCTTATGAGCTTGGTGCACCCTTGTTGCACTTCCTCCTTCAGGCAACACCTTTGGGTGTTTGTTAAGTGTCTCATTGAGAACCCCGCGTTCGATTCCCAGACAAAGGAAACATTGACCACCACTGTATCTCGCTTCGGCAGCAAATGCACACTATCCGAGAGGACGATAAACGCCGTCGCCAAGTCTCCCATCTTGGAAGGGGTGCTCTTATGGGCGCAAACGAAGGCGCAGGTGGGAGGACAATGGTTTCTGGTGCTTGCCTGAGACGTGTTTGTTGGTTAGTCAGCTTTCTACCGGTTGGTGGCTACCGTGTGTAGGTTGCAGCTTACCGTTATGCAATTGGGCTACCAACAAGGATCTGTAGCTTGCCGTGATTTGTTTCGGTTGCCTTCGCTGCAGTTTGCTGAGCATTTGGTGGATGAGTGTGTTCACTAGGTCGAACTGAGACGGCAAATGCAAGTGGGAAAGACAAAAGGCAGAGAGCGGTTGACAGGCATATCGAAACTGGAGGACGCAAACGAAGCGGGTAAGTGCAGCTTCCGCTTCTGCGTCTGTCCTATCCTTGCGTACGTCCCGCTCGTCTAGTTGCTTAGTTTACCCGATATAGTTCAAACTGAATAGTTGCTTAGTTCACCCGATATAGTTCATACTGGACCTTCACGCATGGCAAAGGCTGCTCCATTGTGGCATTATGATCGTAGCCGATGCTCCAGGGTAAACAACCTTGCTGCTGTGGGAGCTGTGTTGGCTGTGCAAGGAGTTGCGAATCTGTGTCCGCTTTCTATATCTGCAGTCGGGGTTCCTGTTACCTCCAGCTGGGCGTGTGCACAGTACTCTGGTGTTATCTTGCTTCTTTGCTTTGCAGGCGGCCGATATGCCCAGGAATGTACGCTGATCTTGACTGAGGGTGACAGTGCTAAAACGTCTTGTCTCGCGGGGCTGTCCGTTGTGGGGCGAGAAAAGTACGGCGTGTTTCCTCTGAGGGTGAGTGGATGTGGGTTTTGTGCAATGTGAAGGTGCATTCCATTTTGGGCCTGCTTCAGCAATACTCTGCACGCACCGCCTGTTCAGTAGAAGCGATGACAGAAACGGTTTTCATGCAAAAGCTCCATCGATTGGCTGCACGAGATGGTTGGATGGATCCCTTCATTGTGTCCAGTGATTGCACAGTGCCTTCATTTTCCTTGGTGTTTGGAATAGTTTGAGCTTGTGTAACTTTGTTGGGTGTGCTGTGTGGTACCAGGGGAAGCTGCTGAACGTGCGAGAAGCATCTTTCAAGCAGTTAAAAGAAAACCGCGAAATCCAAAATATCCTGAGGATCCTCGGTCTTCAGATTAACGACAAAGTGCAAGACACACGGGGTCTGCGCTACGGCTCGCTGATGATAATGACGGATCAAGTGCGTATTTTGCTGCATCGTGTGCCCGACGAAACGCTCTCATTGATTGTTTCACTTCGTGTGAGTTAACCGCTATTGGCTAGAGCGTGCCAACTTGTTCTGCTTGCAGGACTATGACGGTTCGCATATAAAGGGGCTGCTCATTAACATGCTGCACCATTACTGGCCTCAGTTGCTGCAGTGCAACCATTTCCTCACGGAGTTTGTCACTCCGATCGTCAAGGTACGCTCGCTGACGCCAACTTGATGGCTGGAAGTGCAAATCTATAAAATGCTTGTTGCGTTAATTGTCTTCCGTCGTATGTAGGTTTCGAAAGGCTCCGTTGAAAAGGCATTCTTCACTCTTGTCGAATATGACATGTGGAGGAAGCAAGCGGGAAACCTTGCGGGATGGAAGATAAAGTACTACAAAGTCAGTACTGCTCAACTCCGAAGTACAGTACAGAGCAGGCAACTCAGTCTACCGTACAGGCGTCAAGTAGTCCGCGAATACGTGCCGCAGTCTGCTGCTCATGACTCGTTGAATTGTTGCAGGGTTTGGGTACCTCGACAGATAGAGAGTTCAAGGATTATTTTCAAGCTCTGGATAAACACCGAATCAAATTCCGATGGACAGGCAAGCAGATCCATGCAAGGATGATGCGCTTGTAGTTCCGTTGCACCCTTTGTATGTGTGGTTTGTGTCTGCGTCAGAGTGTGAATTGTGAACCTACCATGTTATGAGCTCATGAATTCACTCTGAATGCGTTTTTTTGCCCCAGGCAGTGGAGATGGGGAGCTAATTGATATGGCATTCAGCAAGAAGCGGGCTGAGGACAGAAAGCGTTGGCTGCAAGGTTACAGAGAAGGAACGTTCGTCGACCATTCTCTTCGAGAATTGACGTTTTCTGATTTTGTGAATAAGGAATTGGTCCAATTTTCACGATACGACAATGAACGCTCGATCCCGCAGCTTGTGGACGGGTGGAAAGTAGGCCAGCGCAAGGTGCTGTTTGCTGTCTTCAAGAAAAACACAAAAGCCGAGATGAAAGTGGCACAGCTGTCTGGATACGTGGCGGAGCAGAGCGCCTACCACCATGGAGAGCAGTCTTTGCAGCAAACCATCATTACCATGGCACAGCGGTTTGTAGGCAGCAACAACCTTAACTTCCTTGAGCCTGTAGGACAGTTTGGCTCTCGGAAAGAAGGAGGAAAAGATGCATCCGCCCCCCGTTACATCTTTACCAAGCTTGCGCCCTACACCCGGCTTGTCTTTCCTGAGGCCGATGATCCATTGCTCGAATACCTGTACGAAGAGGGACAAAAAATTGAACCCAAGTACTATGTACCCGTCATCCCAACTATACTTGTCAACGGCAGTGAAGGCATTGGAACGGGATGGTCTTCCTTTATTCCAAACTTCAATCCTAGAGACATCATTTCGAACTTAAAACGGTCAGTCTACCTTACGTACACAAAGCACGGATTCAACCCCCTGATAATGCAACGTCTGTCACCTGTGCAATAACAAGCAGTTGAACGGGCTGTTGCTGCTTCACATGCTTGCATGTGCGGGTTCCAGGTTTATTGCCGGAGAGGAAATGGTTCGAATGAAGCCCTGGTACCGGGGCTTTAAAGGCCTCATTGAGGAAAATGCAACAAAGACCGCATTTGAGACCATAGGCCTTATTGAGAAAACCGGGGAAGATGTTGTAGAGATAAGTGAGCTTCCGATCAAGCGATGGACACAGGTGAGCATTACAAAAATAGTCCTGCAGCGTATTATTGGCGGCTTGTGCGGATAGAGATCACCAGCGACATCAGGCTTAAGTGTAAATGCTCTTCTGTGTAACTGGAAGCATGTGTAAGACTTGCAACGAAGGTAGTTATGTATTAAGGGCATTGTTGCAGGATTACAAGGAGTGGCTGGAAGAGCAGCTTCCAACCCCCGACAAGAAAGACCCGTGGATATCTGATTTCAGAGACAGCAGCAGCCACGAAGACATCAAATTTGTCATTAAGCTTTCAGCAGGTATCCTAAGCAACTAGGTTCAGGGCCCACTTCCCCACGGGCAGATTAATTTATGCATTTAACGCAGCGGAACGCTTGTTCATCTAGTGGACGTTCTGCCAACGTCACTCTTTAGTCATTTAATATTTCTGCACTATTTTGAGGTACAACAGGCTGTCTTCAGTTCAAGAAATTTGCTGCACTGAGGGAGTTGCCCTTGATGGTGTTGTACATATGGTTACGTGTGTGGTGTATTGCTACCTATCAGAAAAGCTTGAAGGATCTGATAATGAAGCTTTGGTAAAACTCTTCCGTCTCAAGTCTTCTTTAAGCACGCAAAACTATCACCTTTTCAACGCTGAGGGGAAGGTCCAGAAGTACTCTGATGAGCTGGAGATAATGAAGGACTTTGCTGCCATTCGTCTGACCTTCTACGAAGTCAGTCAGCTTTATTTGTTGCAGTCTTAAGGCGTCTTTCTGGAATGTATAGAACGAGTTTGTCCATGTGGAAGAAGGCAAAATGTCACTTTTCTCCCTTGATATAGTGGATGGTTGCGGTTTTCCCATCTGAAGTTTAAACCTGGCACTCTACGTGCCGTTGAATGTACTATCACCTGACAGTTTAAGTAGATTCGAATATGTGAGATCTAGGATGGCATGAATTTACTGATATTCCGCTACACAAGGGATACGGTGTGGGAGGGTGACTGGCGCCTTTTGCTGATGTTGATTGTGAGCAGCAAAGTCTTAGTTGGAGAACCAAATATGCTTTTGATTCACCATTGTGTTTTGTCCATGTCGCAGAAACGTAAAGCATACCTCATTGCCGTGTCGGAGAAGGAAAAGTCCATTCTGCACAACAGAGTCCGCTTCATCACATCTGTCCTATCGGGGGAGTTGGTCGTGAGCAACAAACGTCGCCAAATCTTGATAGAAGAACTATTTGCCAAGGTAGGCACCAATGTTGCAGCTGTGGGTGAGAACAGTTGTCACATTCTTCGTCCTCAATTCGTGGCTTTAACTCTGTTCACTCTGTTCCCTCACGAACACTCAGGGGAGACATAGGATTACATTCATTCCTATAATCCAGCCAGTCTTTGAATCCCTTTGAAGGGGCACCAAGATAGTATGCGTCTTTAGCTGTAAACCTGCGGCGGTGTCTTAGGGGTATGACCCGATGCGCGAGCTGGAGAAGAAGTGCGCAAGCCTCATTGAGAGCATCCTGAATCGCCAGACTCCTCAAGAGCATGGTTTATCTGTGAGTTGCTTTGAAGCATTCCTTCTCAGCATCGCTGATTGCAAAGTCAGCTCCATATTTCCGAAATGTCTAACGTGGGTGGTTACCACCTCCTTCTATATCCGCTGTTAGGACAAAGAAAGCGCCGATGAAGAACCGCCTTCAGCCTGTGGATGTGTCGGGTCGGACTTTGACTACCTCGTCGGAATGCCAATGTGGAGTTTAACAGCTGAAAGGGTAAAGCCTCATGAAATGCGTTGCACAGTATTTTCAACACATGTGCCTCCAGTGGGAAAGTAATAGGGCAATTTCCCTACCGCAAAATTGCCGAAAGGATGCAGTGGTGGCGCAGGGTTCGGATTGCTTTTGGTTAATTGTATAAACCTAGCGCAGATATCCTCCTAGTTTCGTTGTGCTTCTAGTTTGGGGTATAGATAGGCTTTGCCTTGTTTAGGTACTTTGCTGCAAAATAGAAGCATGTTGCAATCGATGGCCATGGAGGAAAATGTGTGGGATGCCCACATATTCTTACTTTGTTGGCTTTCTTGCTGGCCGTAGGTGGAAGATTTGAAACGACAACTGCGAGATAAGGAAGTGGAATTGGAGTGTCTAAGGCAAACGGACATTCGGACTCTGTGGCTTAAGGATTTGGATGCTCTTTTAGAGGCCATCGAGAAGCAGGTGATATATCCCAGGAAATATGCCCCTACCTGCCTGTGACAACTATCAAAGGGGCTATATGCAGCAAAACGGGCAAGCCGTATTTGGCTGTGCTCCGCAAGGCCACGGTAGCTCGCCTGTCCGTATTTTAGTGCTGATGTTTCGTCCTTTGTGCTTGCCGGTTCTAGGATGCGGCTGACATGAAGCAGCGAGAAGCAGACTTGGCGTTCCACAGGCAAATGGAAAGCAAGAAGGGTCTTAAGGGCTTCTCAGCTCTTAAGGGAAAGCCCAAAGCCGCCAAGGGAGGAGCCCCCAAAGCAGCGCCTAAAGTCGGGAGTGCCAAATCGACATCTAAGGCTCGCAAGAAGGTATTGTGACGTGAATTCTTTCGATTCTTGAATCGGTGTTGCGTCACGAATAGAGGCGAAGATTTTCTGTATGTCCAATTGAGTATTCTTGTGGAACTGTGTTTTTGGCACTAGTGCGTTGGTCTGGGAATGCACAGGTACGGTCAAGCTCAGAAGAGTCCGTAAGCTCGTCAGAGGATACTGGCGAATCCACAGATGAATTGAGCCTTGCGGACGACTCATCCGAGGAGGATCGGTCCCCAAGGAAGCGTCCAAGACCTGCACAGAAGAAAACAAACGGAGTGAAGCCTCAGGAGGAACCGCTAACCACAGCTCATCCCACCTCGAACAGCACAGTCACACAAGGGTTGCCGCCCCTACTTGCCTCACAGGAAACTCCCAAGTTATCAGCGGACAAGGGAGAAAAACCGGAAGAGTCTCCACAGGCACCACCTCCTATCCAGTCGCTTTCCCTTCTCGACCGTCTGCGGCTGGGAGGAAGCAGTTCATTCTCCTCCTTAGCCCCCGTCCGCACTAAACAGCTGACCCTGGACGAGATATTCGGTCCCTCCAGCAGCACCACGGCTAAGCCCTCTGAAGTGGCAACGCCAGCACAAGCTGCAGTGCCAACGCCAGCACAGGATGTAGTGCCAACGACCGCAGCGGGTGATTCAGCAGATCCCTCCAGAGACTCTTGTGGGGAGTCTGCAATCATGAGAACTCCCCCCAAACCCAAACGGCGGAGAGTGTTGGTGGACTCAGATGACGACTCAGTCCCCAGATCTGCCAACAGATCGAAAGCCTCCACCCCCAGAAGGTCAGCTCCGTCGACGCCACAGAAGCCAAAACCTCGTGGGACTCCCAAAAAGCACAAGGGTGAAACCGACGATGACGAATCAGACTCACCTAAAGGCGGAGGTAAGACCAGTTACCTGTCAAATCATTGTCTCCCACATGTTAACGCTGAAGGAGAGTTTTGGTGCAGGCTTAGTCACTTGTACGTGTCAATACTGCGTAGCAAAGGGTGCTGTAGGAAAAGTCTAAATCGTAATTACGGGGGCACCGCCAGGCGTAGTTCGGTTTAGACCACTGTTGTGGTGCATTGGGGCCAGCGCCGCAACACTTAGCTCTCCAAGATACTTCTGATGTGCCGTGTGTCTCAAAATTCAGATTTAGGTATAGAGGAATCCCCTATTGCCTCGAATAGGCCCCGCCGAGCAGCAGCGCAGGCGCCCAAGAAGTACACCATGGACTCTTCAGAGTCGAGTGAGGGGGAAAGCGAAGCTTCTGAAGCGGCTTCTGAAGAGTCTTCAGAAGCGGAAGTCATCTCCGAAGACGACGACTAGTTTAAGAAAAAGCCTCGAGAGTTCCCTCGAGCCTTACTTACGTTCATATTTGTCACTTCTCCGTTTTCTAAGAGGGCGGGCGTTATTGTTCCCGACTATGTATTTGTCACGGGGCACCTGGGTATGAAACCCACTAGTAGAAGCGCTAAAGTGCATGCCCTCTGTAACATGCTTGCTCGTATGCTTCTAATTACGTAATAAAAGCCTCCTCTGAGCTGTTAGTATACATGTCTGTGCCTGGTGTGGCGTGGCCAACCAGAGGGGATGTATTAGCTAGAAAGGAAGTTGAGATTTTGACAACGAAAAAACACCGGAAGAGCTTATTTTATTCTACATAAGCATTGAAAAGATAGATACAAGTTACATTACAGTTCACAAACAAAAACTATACAGTGTCTTGCGTCGAGCGGAAAACGTGTTGGCGATTTCTCCAGAATACCTGAGAACTTCCGAACACAGACAGACGCCTAGCGCGTGAGCTCATCTCTGCAGAAGGTTTCTTCCGCATGAATTTGAACGAGGGCAGTTATAAAGCTGTTCCTAACGCACCTCTCCATATGAGGCGTATATTTCTGACCCTTTCAACACCTCCTTTGTAGCTCGTAGGAGAACGCGTCTGGGCACAATCAGCACAATCAGACACAAGCGGTAAGTTAAATGTACTGCCGTTGGCAGCTTCCGCCGGTTGCGAAGGTGCCCGTGGGGGAATCTATATTTCCGGCATGCAGCACACCTCTGTTGCCTTATTTTAACGAATTCAGCGTTGATGGCGCGTCTGTCATAGTTGTCATTGGCATATCTTGCGAATACCTGATTTGAAAAAAAAAAAAGCAGCAGACGATCAGGCGTTTATTTTGAGGTCTATTTGGGGGCTGCTTTAGCCAGAACCTTCCAGGAACACTTCCGGAGTTTTCGCTGGATCTCCCCGTCTAAATTTGGAAGAAAGTTGAAGCTCGCCTGTGGGTGGTTGGTGGCGTCTATGTGGCAGTTTATGTGCCCTGTGCCCATCACGTATTGTCGGTCTTCCATGCGCAGGATTTCTCTGAGGACATAAGAGCCTTTAAATGTTTCGCCCGTGAAACTTTTCCTACACATTGAAACATTCCCCCCCCTGTTCTACGGAAAACTGCCAGGAAATTCGACGGGCAGCTCTATGTCAACAAGCAGGGTGTTCCCTAACGGCCATCACCCAAGGCCGTTGGAATACCGGTCTAACAATTCATTATTCAAGTCGCACATCAGGCTTTTCTTGTCGCCGATGTATTCGCATATCCAAGTTCCCGGCCTTATGTCTGTGGGTGCGACAACGGACAACCCGAAACGTATCTTGCACGTTGCGAGGTGGCTGAGCATATTAATTGGCATATGTGTCCGTCGTCATAGTCAAGTGTGCGTTTTTAGGCAAAGTGGAGGCCCAAATAGCAGCTAACGTCTCAATTGTGTCCAATGACTGCTAGCTAGCTGCGCTCTCACCTGCTCCTGCAAACAGTCCCAAACCAGCACCTGGAATAAGTGAAATGTCGGTGAAAAGAGCCCCGGGGGCAAGAAAAGACCCATCAGGAGCCCTTGGTAAATTTGGCAAAGGGTTATTCGCAGTTGGTATCATTGCAAATCGGAAGATAGGGCGTCAACCCTTGGATCGGCTCCGCTGTACCGGCCCCCCACCCATCAGTCCGGAGACAACACAGAACTATGTCAATCAGATGTTGGCATCAAAATCTAGAAGCAACGTTTACTTGTGGTAGTTCAGAAGACAGAAAACAATTTTAGGTGCCTGGGAAGTTCCAAGGACTTCGTCACTTTTCAAGCTGTGCACGCCAGCCGCCTGCAGAAACGTGTGCGCAACTCCTCCCACCGCCTTGAAGCATTAAAGAGAGCAGAAACTCTTCTCCCCAGTTAGTTATTCACATTTCAAGAACAAAAGCCTCGTAGATGCGTGTTTTTAGCTGCAGGAAGGAAGCATTGGCGCGGTGGAGGGCAGACACGGCCCGGGACCCTGGCACAGCAGAGCGAGAGAGTCATCCCTTGTACTTACTTCAGAAACTGTTATTGTGGGTTTACACAAAAATATTTAATTTTATGCCTTTTCATAAAAGGCCGATGCATTGGTCAACCAATGGAGACGCATTTATAACTGGTCAGCTGCACTTTGCCAACCTGTACCCGGCCAATACATCTGCATTCCTGTCAAACTTCCAACACATTACATTCACAGAACGACAGTGTATGGATAGGCTATTGTACATGAATAAAGTGCTTATATGTATATATATATGCTTCAGCGAGTAGCATGACTGACCTTCCTTGCTTTGGTCGTTTCTGTTTTTGAGTGTCGCGTCAATTCCGAATAGCGTTGCACAGTGGCTTTGATCTTACTCGAGCGAATGTCTGAGCTGCAACAGAGTCACCAAAATCAGTACTTGCCTTGAAAATACTCTTAACGCCCCCCGGGACTTCAGGCATCTCATGCGCAATGACACAGTGTCGTGGGTCTGACGCGGAGAGGGAATGGGCCATTACATGCAGCGAACCTCCCTATAGCTGCTGCTGCAAGGCGAATACACATGCAAGCATTCCCCAATTTCATTCTTCTGCTGTTGATCCTGGTTACAGGTGTATGCAGTGTTAGCTCCTGTATCCGATACGCCACTATGCGACGTTTGCTTGATGGCTGATCCGCGCAGTGGCGTCGGGGCTTGTTATTTGAGGCCCTCTGTTCCCTGCGCCTGGTCCGAAAGCCGCTTCTAAATGTAGGCCCCCTAAACACTACAAAGACAACAAAGCATCAATTCTGGAGCGCGGCGTTGGGAACGGATAGAGAAAAGAGGGGGCTATCCACGAAAAATGATAAATTCTATTGTCACTTGAAACAATTATGCAGCCAGGGGCAGACAGGGAGGTGTGGCCCGCAGCATGGATCGAAGTAAGATAATGCATTCCTACTCAGGGTTGTTTGCTGACGGCCAGTAGCGACAGAATAGTTACTCAACAAAGGGGGCTTGGCTATGCTAGTATGCTAAGTTGCCCTGCAGCGTTTGTTGTAACGAGCCAGCCTGCAGTTACTTACACGGTGACACGTATGCAGCAGCGGGAGGACCTCAGTGCCGGCGGCACCATGAGAGGTGAGCTGCATTTGCGGAACGATCCTCTGAAGCATTTTCATCTATTGCAGCTCATGAGGCACCTAAGCTATCACAGCGGAGCCTTCGTACAAATAGAGACTTGTTGCATGCAACGCGGGTCTCGTATGAGGATTATGGTGAGCTTTATATAGTACGTAGGACGACTTTTAACAAAAGGCACATGGCATGCCCCTCCAATGTCCAGGCGTTCTCAGCTCAGTTCACCAGGAGCCTGGAGCGGCTGGAGAGCAAGGAGCCTGTCGTTAAGTTGCACAGCATCTTGGTCGGTGTAAAATTCACACAAAAATACACCCACAATTGGCTGTGTGCATATGCATTGTAGACGGCTCTTAAGAACTTCTAATTGCGTCCCATTTGCCCACTAGGGCCAGATACAGGGTAATGCGCCCACTTCACACACCTTTGTCAGCACCTCACAGACTCTGGGACACTGCAGTTCATGCCGCAAGGCAAACCCAGCTTCAAGCATAACCAAATTCCATTTTCTGCATAAAAAAACACCTTAGGATGTTGTACAATAAATTACTATTTCTTAGTATCAGTCCTGTTCGCCAGAAGTGTTTGTACCACCGACTGGAGACAAAACATGCACCAGCATGCTACATCAGGAAACTCCTCACTCTCGCCTGCACAGAATATACAATGATGCTGTAATAGAACAAGAGTCTTAATGTTAGATTTGAAAACACAATCGCATACATCGTGGGTTAATAACGGGGCAAAAGTAACGGTGCATGCATTGAGCATGCACATGCAGAAACTCGGAGCTGTGGCCACGGCCGCTGCAATGCCTGCGGGGTCCTGGGGTCCTGGGTAGGGGAGCCCCGCAAGTTCTAGTGCCTAATATTGACAGATAAGGTGAATAATGGCGACGAGAGGGTTTTGAGTATTATATTTCCCTGTCGTGCGTCATAATGCAAATTTTCGTGCAATCATATGCGGGGGAATCTCTCCCCGTCGAGGTGTCGGCCACCTCGACGGTGCTCGAGCTCAAGCAGCACTTGGAGGCACGCTTAGGTAAGATACGGCCGTGATTCCTTGACTTCCTGTTTGTTGTGTCAGTTTTCTACTCGCATATTACATTACCTAGAACTAGACTGATGGGGATGAAGACTCTGCAACGCCGTCAGGAAGTTGGCTCCAATCTTGTGGGGGGCAAGGACGTTTCCTTCAGCTGCAGTGCCAAGTTGTTTTCCTAGCGTACTTTATGACGTTTTGTGGACATCCGGAAATTGATGCAAGATTTTTATCTATTCTTTTGCTTAAAACGGTCCCTCCAGGACACTGGGAACTCATACCAGCTTCATTGTGTTAAGGAAGCCTTCATTCACAGCGATACATGCAGATGCAGAGCCAACGAATTGAGCAGAACCTTTCTTACTTTTAAGTGTTGCACGTGTTTTTATATTAATTGCTGGTCAACCCCCACAATTACATTCATCTCAATATATGTGCATGATTCTCTTCAGTGTTGGTCCATTTGATGTTTATATGGATGTGGGTTGTGCTATTGCCGCAGGTGTTGCTGCTTCTGTGCAGCGTCTTTTCTTTGGCGTTTCTGCCATCGATGATGCCGTGACTTTGGAAGAGGCGGGTGTCGAAGAGGTAGGAAGATTACAGCTCGATCCCCTATATATGCTGCACAGTCTGGCTCCAGTGGGTTTATTGTAGGTGGTCGAGCGTACTTTTCGATTTGACACGATGTTGGCAGTGCCTTCTATGATGACACCTCAGATAGGGACATCTGACAATGAGGAGTCATTTTTTTTCGCTAGCTTGTCTGACAGAAGGACATTGCCGTGGTGCTTCCCTGCCCCTTGTGTGTGTTAATTGTGAACGATTTGTTTTAAATGTTGTTGTGGAAGGTGCGCGTTATGTGCGGCCCCGGCAGTGCCATTTGTTGATGACATTTCAGATAGGGACATCTGACAATGAGGAGATGTACTTTTTATTTCGCTAATTTGTCTGAAAAAGGTCACTTGCGGGGGCGCACTAATGCGTATGTTCGTTTATTGTGGGGTGTAAGCATTGTGTGCCACTGACTGTCCCGGACGGGCTGGTGGTGTCTTTTGTGCTCTGTATATCTTTCATCCCCTCAAGTTGTCTTGTTTATTGTTTCCGTCATAGTGACATATAGCTTAATGGGAACCAGTAAAATGACATGTGCAGCTGTACCATGTGGACTTACGTGTAGGAGTCGACTGTCTTCCAAAGCCTAGAGCTGCTTGGTGCTGGCAAGAAGCGCAAGAGAAAGACCTACACCAAGCCGAAGAAACAAAAACACAAGAACAAAAAGGTGAAGCTTGCTGTGTTGAAATTCTACAAAGTCGATGAGAACAACAACGTCACAAGGTTGCGCAAGGAATGCCCATCGAAGACCTGCGGCAGTGGCGTCTTCATGGCCCAGCACGAAAACCGCAACTACTGCGGCCGCTGCGGCATTACTTACATTCTGCAGTCGGGGAATAACTAGTAAACTTATGCTTGGAGTGCAAGCTGTCAGTGTACAAGAATGCTAGAACTTGCCGAAATGGCTTCAACACGGAGCATCGACCCATAAGAATTTTTTATGGGTTTGGCACCTGCCCTGAAATGCAACACTCCATTATGTAATTTATACTGAATACGTCCGCGCAACCAATGTTGCATCCTATCCACATTAGAATTCAGTAGCGCCAGTGATGTCAGCCAGATCTTGTACAGTGCGACGGTAGCTGAATCTGGAGCTAACCCACAACAAAATCTGGGGGAGAACGTGGGGAGACGTAACAGTAATCACCCAGCAGGAGGACTTTGACTGTAAAGCAGCGACGGCGTGTGCCGCCGGTAGCCTTTGCAGGAGGCGGGAGAACAACTGCAGAGAGCAGGAAGTAGTAGTTTCACAGTTTTGCGTTCTCAACGGGGACGTAGGTTTTTAATGAAAATTTCAGTTGATGAGCAATACAGAAAACCGGGCTTGCGTGGCTGCAGGCTGTGCAGCTCCGGGGGCCCACGTGGGACCGCCATGTCTGCTAGGATACTGCTGTGCCACGGGCTACTTAGCTGAGCTACTGTCCCCTCTTAACTTAAATATATATTTTAAATAGGTGAAATGATGATGCCTAGTTTACAGTCATGGGGTTTAACCCCAGCTTCCCGCCTGTCGCCTGCGCTGCGGCAGTCGATACAAACCCGGTGGGCAACGGCTACGGGTTATTGTTCTTTCTTCTTGAGGACGGGATCTTCATTGTTAAATAAGGATTCCACATCCACAGCCATATTTTGTGCAAGCTCACCCCAGCAGATGAGATTTACTACTGCATGTCTAGAAACGCGCGGGGCCGCCGAAAGCTCCAGTACATCTAGCAGAAGGGCCCCTCCAAATGCTACGACCCTGGTGAAGCAGCTGAGGGAGCGCACAGCCGTCAGCATCGGGATGTGTAAGCGGGCCCTTGAGGAGTCAAACTGGGTAGGTTTTTCCTCATCCGTTTCGTGGTGCAGCCGCACAACTAGTGGGATGAGTGTATGCGTGCTCACGGTCGACACCCCAATGCACTTCCACGAGCATTTTTCTAAAGCTCATGTGAGAAGCGGGTACTTGCCCTTCCGTTGTGCAGGATGAGGAAGAAGCCGTAGTGTATCTACGCAAAGCAGGGGTCGCACGAGCCAGTCTAGCTGCTAACCGCGATGCTGCTGCAGGCGTCGTTGCTGTGTATAGATCCACTGACGGAACTCAATGCACTGCAGTCGTATTAAGTTGCGAAACAGATTTCGTGCAAAAAAATCCGAAATTTGTTGCCTTCTCTCAAGCTCTTGCGGAGCATTGCTACGCAACTCTGCGGTCTAGTGACACGGGCTTGTCGGATGCCCTCGGAAGTCTCCTCGTTAACCAACTGAAGAGCTCTAGGGCTTCGCCTACTCTTTCGTCATGCGTACAAAGTGGGTCTACAGCTTCAGCTGACTCCGTCAGTGAACTGCTTGCGGATTTGACGACGCAGTTCGGGGAAACCGTCGAAGTTAAGGCGGTGGTGTCTCTAGACAGCAACGCATCGTCGTGTATTGGTGTATACGTGCACAACGAAACAACACCAGGTGCGGGAGTTGGGAGCGCAGCTGCTGTAGTGGAGCTTTCCTGGGTTCCTTCCAACGGTCCAGCAACAGCATCGGCAACTCTGCGTGGGCGCTTGTCCAAATTTGCAAGGCTAATTGCCATGCAGGTCCTTGCGACTTCTCCGAAGTTTGTTGATCTTCACTCCATTCCAAGCTCTGTTGTAGAAAAAGAGCGAGCGATTGCCGAAGCTGCAGCAGCAACTAGAACTAAAGGCGCTCCTGCGCCGCCGCCCTCATCTGCCGCCGAGACAAAGGGAACGCCTTTCTCCAAGATTGCTGAGCAGCGTCTCCAGCGGTCGCTGGAGGAGCAGTGCCTTCTTTCTCAAGAATTCTTTATGGTCAAGCAGCTCCACGAGGACGTTCTACGAGATACCCAAGCGGAGGCAGCAACGGATGGCAGAGGCGGCAGTTGCACTAGCACAGCACGCAACCAACAACAGAGGCAGCTCACCGTTGCCGATGCACTCCAGTTTGTAGGGCAAACGCTGGGCTGCAGCCTGACAGTGTCTCGCATGCGTCTGATTAGTTTGGGGAGCCAGTGACACGACTAAAAACGAAAAGAGAAACGCAGAGAAACCGAGGTGATCTCGAGTACATAGTTTTTTGTGTTCCGCCAACATGCCGGCTTTTACATCTCACTACAAGTTTACATTGCTCCCCTGTCTAACTGAAGCAGTAGAGGGACTGGTATGTGTTTTGAGAGAATGCGGTGAAGGGGAAGACTACCACCCACGGAGTCCCGATAGCGCGTGGCCTGTTGTGCCAATGAACAGCTAATACCTGCAGAGGCACAAAGAAGCCAGTAGAGATATGTTTCCCATTTTTTATGCTTTTGCACTGATGATAAGGGCTGAGGAGCATGCAAATGCATATTCGTTTGCCCCTGGTGACTCAGTTGGCCCCCTGGCCAACTGAGTCACCAGTGTACTGGCGATTTTGCGCGGGAAGGCGGCAGATGCCTTCTGGTTTGACGGTGCAGAAGTGTCAACGTCTAGACAAAGGCACTGCAGAAAACTGCTGCTGCGCTGCACTAGGCTGTCCGCAAGCCAGATGTGTGCTTGTTGCTGGGGACTGTTTAGGCGTTTACACGATTCATTTCCTTCCCTTTCCCTACACGTAGCCGATTTGTGCCCATGCGAATTCGCTTCTCACTGCCTCATCTATGAAGGCGGCCGCTTCAATCCCTCAGGAGCCATCCACACGGTCCGCTAATCCCTTTCTAGGGTACCGGGCACCCGTAGGGGTGCGCTGCTTGCGGGAAATGGGAGCGCAGAGGAAGTCTGCTCTGCCTTCAGCTTCTTCAGGTATTTCAGCGTGCGAGCGGAGGGTCAAGTGAGTTTCCAGCAATCGTTTGCAGTGTTAGTGCGTGGATCAACGGGGGGCTCAACATACACAGCTGCTCGTCGGTTTGTCTTGTAGCAGCAGTTGCTACAACGCATGATGCATGCTAGCTCCTCTTCCCACCAGTTATATGCCCTCAAACCCTTGTTCGCAGTGCGCCTGGAATTTGAGGGAATTTCAAATGCGCCTGGGGGGTTCTTGCAATAAATCTCCTTTTTTAGTACGCTGTATGATTCTAGCATGAACTGTTGTATTATTACATATGATAGTGTAGATCTGTGTTCCAAAGAGTGTCAAGCGAAGGCAGCACATTGCAACTGATAACCATTACGAGTAGCTCAAGGCAGTGGTTAGCTGCGGAACAGTTATATGGTCCGTTACACAGAATTTCAGTTCGTATGTGTGCGATCTGTTTTGACTTTGCCCGCTCTCTACCAACATCAGTACACTTCTCTTTTAATGGAGAAACTGGACGGCCACAAAGGCTCCCCTTAACAGCTCGCACGAGTACTTCTCCGGTTCACGGTTTTGCAAGCTTTTACTTTTTTCGTTCAGCGGCTCCAACCGGAACAAATATACTCTATTGGGTTTCTAAAAGCTAACATGCCTGTGCGTTTCGGTTTGGGGTATACGTTACATGATTGCTTCCATCGGTGTCTTTAGCAGTAACAAAGTCTAGGGTTTAAAGTTTAAAAAAGAGGTAGCGGAGGGTGCAGCGGATTCGCTGTCTATCTGTAGGGGAACGAAGACCTCGTGGTCACTTGAGGAAGAGCTGCCCCCGGCAAACCTGGAGAGGACCTCATCAGGATCGGTTTCCAGCAGGGAAATACAATCATCTCCAAAGTAATTATAGAAGCTACGGGGTTTTCGAATGGCTCCCGAGGGATATGCGCTGTTAAGCTGAGGTGTAAGACCACCGCCAGAGCTTGATTCAGGCGCGCCTGCCGCTTCCGCAGAAACTGCGTCATCTTCGGAGAAATCGATCATCTGCTGCTCGACTTCGTCTGTCAGTCTGTTCACGCCCTCATATTCGTCTTCTCCTCCCATCTGCAGCTGCACCTCTGGTGCAGCCTGCTGCATTTATACACGCAACAATCGCTACACACACGAGTAGACGTAGTCCAAGCACTGTATGGAGTTACTGGCAACGACAAAGATCAGCACAATACAGCACTGGCTAACGCAGCAGACGGACATACCCAAAGAAACACACGCAACAGTCGCCTACAGGGGGACACAGAGCCGATGTATGCAGCATGCCTCCGCCTATTAAAGCTGTGTCCGTGCAGGCATGCATGCTTACGTCCATGGGGTCTTCGTCTGTTGCGCTCGGGAGAGAAGAATTGGGTTTATGGGCGGCCTTTCGCTGGGCAGTGCGCTGCTGTTGGTACCGTTGCCACTCTTCTAGCGAGGGCGCACGTTGTTGTGGACGCAGTTGAAATCTGAGGTAGCTGTGCAGCCGGAGCAGCTGCATTAGTGGGGACACAACTGACGGTGCATGGGATGCAGCAGCCTCTGCAAGTTCCTGTTCTGTTGGCTTTCTACCTCCATGCTCGATTTGGAACTGCACCTCAGGTGTACTTGTTCGTTTGGCTATTGTGCTGAGAATTCTTCGACGTAGAGGGAGGAAACTGTAGAGAAGACCCTTCGCCTGCTCTGGCAGGTCTGATTCCTCAATACGCTTGGTGAGGGCTTCGTCAGACTCGGCCACGTTCTTTGATGCAAAATACTTAAACGCCTGGAGCATTAAAAACACAATACACAACACATAACACACACAGGAGCTGCTGCCAGCCCCGCATCTTCGCTGCACTCAGTGCTGCACTGCATGTGTTTGAACGGCGACCGCGCTACGCAGGTGATATGTCGACGGAATTTCATAGTTTGTTTCTCTAAGAAACATTCACATGACAAACCGATCAATGGACAAAACAATTGATGGAAACACAGCCACAGACACAAAGAGAAAGCGCAAACACACACATGCAACTTTGTAGCCGCCTGGTATCATAAATACCCAGTAGACACCTCCATTGCCTTCGGCCTCCTTGCAGGCCACTGCTCGATTTAATCTTGATGCTATGTAACAAGACGTATGACTTGAGAATCAGAGAAACAGGAAAACAACACACACAAAGGAAAAACAGCGCTTGTCACCTTGCAGAAGGCTTCAGGACGCAGTAACTGCAACATCCAGCGCAGGGCATTTACATAGCGCCGCACAAAGGGAACCTTTAGCCGTTGGCGGCCTTCCGGCGTAGACAACCAATCTGAAAGAAACAACGGAACAGCAATCACAGGGGCGAGCACATGGGAAACAGACAACGATCAAACTGACAGAAAAGTCTGGCAAACACGTGGCAGAGTAAGAAATCCATGACAAACACGAACAAACTTGAAGTCTTCAACTCTCTTTACACCGGAAACAGAAATGGCAAACGCGCAGCTCGTGAGGGGTCTGAGTCCTCAAGCAGAGGCAATAATGCATGCATGCACTAGCGGTTGGGCGCCTATGCATGGCACGGACTCGTGAGGTCTTCGTAAGGTTCTCCGCGTATGTCAAATATTTCCCGGCGCTCGTATTCTACCGAACTCTTTCGGTACTCTACTGCTCTTATTCGCAGTAGTTGGCGATAGAAAAAAGGCCCCAACATCTGGCACAATCGAACCTCCCGATACACCCAGTCGCCTCGGCCCCACCACAACGGCTTCACAGGGATGCGCTGCAGCATCTGCTGCAGCGCCTGCAGTCGCCGCTGCGGCGGTAAGCTGCCCAGTTTGGGGACCCTTCTGCTGTCCTTGCTGCCACCAATGTTCATGCTGATGCTGCTGCTGCTTCTGCTACGATCTAGGGGAGCCAGAGGATTGGCGTGGCTTTGTTGCTGCTTCAACTGGTTGTCTTCGGCTGCTCCCTCCGCCCCTGTTTTCGTTTCTCCCTGTTGCTGCTGTTGCTGCTTCTGCCTGTCACGCAGGGCCCGTTCTCTGGCGAGTTCTTCGTTGTGTCTTAGGGTGTGCTGCATCAGCTGGTAGTGCTCCTCCTGCTGGTGCACGAGCTGCCGCTGCTCAAACATCTTGAGGTGAGGCGCGAGAGGCCCCGCAGGCATATCATGGAGCAGCAAATGAGCAACTTCAAGGGGAATGGCAGGGAAGATGGATGTCCAGACAAGTGAGAATTTGCTGCTAAACTCCAAACCCTCATCGCCGCCCCCCGCTGCACCCACAGACCGCCCAGGGGCCCTCCTCCGGCGATCCTCGCATTCTTCAAAGACAGAGAAGTAAACGCGCAGCTGATCTCTTATCCCCCAGTCTGAAGAGTGCACAGCACATAAACACTACAAGCTGCATCAGAGGCTAGCAGCAGGAGCGCCATTCCATCTACCACCCCGGCAGCAGCAGCCAGAACAGCGGGCAACCGCATTAACAGCAACAGCGTTGGAAACAGGCAAGGAATCCGGGGCAAAACAGCAGGAAGCCTTGCAGCATCAGCCCCTGTAGCTGCAGTAGAGGTAGCTGTATCTGCAGCATCGAGAGCAGAAGCTCCTACTCGCGCTGCACTTGTCTGCCAGGTGCATGGAGGAACTCTTACTCTTGCGAGTTCGTTTATACGTGAGGAGTTCTTTGACGGGCAGCAGCACCCAACCCCCGATGGCGTCCCGTTGAGGGGCGTGCAAGTAGCTGTATAGCTGCTCGTGATATGTATGCAGGTGGGGGTGCTGCAACAGCAGTCGCTCAAGTGCCATGAGCTGCTGTGCATGCGCCTGTGGGTTCATCTTTCGCAGCAGCATTTCCTGCTGCGCCAATAGCTCCTCCTGGAGGATTTTGTCTCGAGAGGTTTGCTGCTCTAGCCTGAGGGCCCTCTCAGCTTGCTGGTACACGAATACCTCTCTCCTAGAAGTAGTGTCACTTGGGGGCCTCGGGGTGCCGCAGGAGCTGTCTCCAGCAGCACTCGTCTCTCTCGAGGATTCGCTCTGCCTTGAGGTGTCTGCAGGTGTATGCGAAGCCTCTGGAGATATCTTATGGGCTCCTGCCACAGCGCCGGCCCCCTTCAAGCTGCCCACAGCCTCATGCCACTCGTCATCTGCTGCAAGAATCTCGAGAACGGCAGCTTCTTTGCTGGGAACGACCCCCACGACGCGGCAGCGAAGAGCGCGCAAGCTTGGCGGGGCTTTTAGCTCAGAGCCAGAACCATGGGGCCGCCGAGGGATGAGCCCCGCAGACAAAGAACCTCCCATAGGGGCCTTCAGAGGGGCCCCCAGTGGGCCCCCTAGACCCTGGGGGAAGGCAGGGACCACCCATGTCGCAGAGGGAGGAGACAGGAAGTGAACCCAAGAAGGCACGTCCTGATGCAATCTGATTACACACAGACAAGAGCGCACGAGGAACACAGACAATGGGCATAGAATGCCAGCATGCATGCAAGCATGTGCGGGTAGCAGTTTGGGGCTGCTTCATGACTCAAGCTTGTACGACTCCACTGGGTGTCTCAAAGCGAGTAAGTCCCTACTGTCCGCCTCTGTCCTGGGGAGTGTCTCTTCACACAACTGGGGTTTGTGTGTGTTGTGTGTGTGTGTGTGTGTGTGTGTGTGTGTGTGTGTGTGTGTGTGTGTGTGTGTGTGTGTGTGTGTGTGTGTCTGCTGGTGTCTCTCCTCTAGAGCCATTTGATTCTACACTGTCTCCATTTAAGTGTCTCTTGAGCTCACAAACGATCAAGGATTTCGTCTTCCGTCATGTGTAGCTCCTCTTTCTTCAACAAATCTGCAAAAAAGGAACAGAGATGATTGACGCCTGAGGAGACACCTGAAAGGGAGCCTACACTGGCACCTAAAAGGGCGCCTGCGGAGGCACCTGACGAGGTAGTAGCCTCATTTAGGATCGGCTGTACAACAAGTTCAAAGTGATTTGCGTCCACCCTTTTACTGGCACTTCCAAAGCCCTGATGCTGTTGCCGCTGCAGTAGCTGCTGGTGCTGCTGTGGCTGCTGCTGCACGCCTAAGACAACGACTCTAATGGAGTCCCCTGGCTGCAAACTGTTCCAATGGGCCTCGGGGTCTCCTCCAGTGGTTTGGGAATCCCCTAGTCCTTTTTGGTCCCACATGTCTCCCCCTATAAACATTTGTCGAGCAATCGACGTTCGTGCAGGTAGAAGATGCTGCGCTGCAGCCGGCAGCAGCAGCTGCACCGCCACGGATGTGCTGCTTTTGGCCACAATCCGGCCTGCGGCCACAACACACCAACATAACTACGCATCCCAAGCCCTAAACCCTAAACCCCAAACCTGCAGTGTACTCTCCCGTCATCTCACTTCTGTCTCGCAGGGAGTACAGCAGCAGCACTAGAAGCAACAGCAGCAGTAGTGCGTCACGGGTTCACAAGGCATTACACGCAAACGGTTGCATGCACGGTACAGCTGCAATGTTCACTAGACGTCTTGGATGTGCGTACACCTCCGTACTCACCTTCTAAGGGATGTTTTGTCTCCCGCAACCAACACACAAGATCTGTGACCTCGCCAGGAAGGCCACCGCTCGCCACCGAGTCTTCTTGCTGCTGGTGCTGTTGCTGTTGCTGCGGCTGCTGCTTCTGGCGCTGTTGCTGATAAGGATGCGGCTTTAGCTGCAGGGGCATCTGCGGCTGCTGCCGTCGTTGCTGCTGCAGCCACTGCTGCTGCGGTTGCTGCTGGTGCTGCTGCTGGGGAGGTCGTTGGTGAAGTGGCAGTCCTCTCTGATGCTGTTGCTGCTGCCTCTGCTGTGGATCACGTTGCTGCTGCACGGTTCCCGGTCCGCTCCGCACAGCCGCAGACTGCTGTGTTTGCTGCAGATTCTCTAGCCTCGTTTGCTGCTGCTGAGCTGCCCGGCTTACGTTGCTGCGCTGGTGT
Source organism: Eimeria maxima (assembly GCF_000499605.1). Lineage (NCBI taxonomy): Eukaryota > Apicomplexa > Conoidasida > Eucoccidiorida > Eimeriidae > Eimeria > Eimeria maxima. The sequence continues at coordinate 75,506 of NW_013564710.1, read as the reverse complement.
TGCGGCTTCCTCCCCCCTCTGGCAACGTTACCAGAGGGCCCGGCCTGCGGAAACCACCCCACGACAAAACCAGCCCTAGTCCATAAGCACTAAACACTAAACCCCGGACCCTAAACCCTTAGCCCTAAACCATGAGCCCTTGGAGCTAGGAACACGGAAAGCCTTTGTGCCTGTAAGGCATAACTCTTCCTATTTCAGTCTGCATGCACACTGACGCACAAGAGGCAAAGGCGCTGGCGTCCGCAAAGGGTGTCCAGGCGTGGACTCTCTTGGGTGGGGTCCTCTTGAGTGTACGGGTCGGGGACCCCGTGGGAGAGCCCCCTTGGGCTGCGGCGGCACGGGGTCATTTGGAGGGGCACCTTTGGTTTGTACTGGCTGGGGATCCCTAACTCCCCGATTCCTCGTTGCCCGCGGCAGAGGGGGATCGGTCTTATTGCCTCCTGGTTGTTGCTGCTGCTCTGCTCCGCTGCCAGGGCTCAAAGGCGCAGCCTCGCGTGCAACCCCATCCTCGCCGCATGCAGGACCTCCCGGGCCTGAAGGAGAAATCCTTCCTTCGGCCCTTACCACTGTCCCCCCAGCAGCATCCGACGCAGCACCAGTGGCAGCAGACACGTGAGGGAAGGCTCGCGCCTGTGTACGTACTCCTGGGCGGACCTGCAGGCCCTGTAGGTATGCCAAGCCGCACGCAGCAGGGCGTCTAAATCTACGAGAAGGAGGGCTCGCTGCAGATGCTGGGGGATGCCTTAAAGAAACCCCACACACTGGAGACAAAGAAGAGTGACAGCAAGAGACGCAAAAAGCAGGATAGGGAGACCTCAGGGCTGTACACCCCACAATATTTGTTAGCAGCAGCTGGGCAACGACCACGAACTGCAGCAACAGCAGCAAGGCGTGCAAGTTCCACCTGTGCTTCCGCTGCTGCTGCTGTTGCAGTGGTGGCGACTTGGATCTACGATGCACCATTTCTGCTGCCCGCAGCGGCCGGGTTGGGGCCCCAGGGGCCCCCCTTTAGCCGTGGAGGACGAGTTGTCGTTTGGGGCTGCATGCAGGTAGATTCGCTCCCATTTAGACGAACGGTCCAAAACACCACCACGGAAAGGGAGAAGACGCCCGTGAGCCACGCGGCAGTTCAAAGCAATCTAATGGTGCTAGCTTTAGATGTACGTACACCTCAAAGATAGCCAAGCTGGGAGGCTCGGCAAGATGCTCTCTATCATGGAATATTGCCGAGTGGGCCCCTGAGGCCCCACATGCAGAGGTGGCTCCCTGCGACAAACTCCGCTCCAGACCTGGGGGAAATCCCCTAAATCTAAGACTATTCAATAGTATTTAATCATTCAAATGGAGGAAAAAGAACGTGAGAGCTGAGGGAACAGAGCAGGTTGCTGCGGAGTCCTTTTGGAGGGGGGCCCCTCGGCGGCAGACGGGGCCCCTTCTCAATGCTGGAGCTACAACTAGAGATGCCGTTGCTGTTATGAAGTAGTGAAATTATTGTTTTAATTTAATGCAATTTTAAATAATACATATTTAAAATGCTTTTATATATATTTAGCTTAGATGATTGAGCTGTGATGCCGATGCCCCTTTGCTGTGCCTGTCGCCCGAAGCTGCACGGCGTCGGCTGCGGTGCGGCTGCAACCGATTTGCCTTTGTGATTGTCTTCTTTGGGCACACAAAAGAATAAATATATGACTCCTTTTGTCTTACCACTGTCAATTTGCTGTTTGGCGAGGCAAACAATACTCCCACCAGCGGCTAAGCATTAAGACCAACGAGTACAGCCTATAGCACTGGGTCACACAGCCAGTCGTTCCCCCTGACAAACTCATTACAGGAGTTTTAACCACTTCATCAGCGATATAAACAATTTTCCACGACGTTAAGTCATTTAGCAACTCCCAGCACCTGGTACCACCTACTCCTTTGGCTGTGACGCTCTCTTTGCCGTAAAAGGACACCCCGATAATGACAGGAAGTCCCGTCGCCTCACCAGTCTCGCTGCCGCCCATTGCGTGCGCCTGGAGGCGGAGATCTGCCGCAATCGACGCGGGAGATTCTGCTGGTCCCAGCCGTCTTCTGGAGGGTTGGCTGCAGCTACAGGCAAACCCCGGAAAAAACAGACCGCAACAAGCGCATCACAACTACAACCAACAGACGCATAAGCCTATTCTTCGTTTTTCTGCAGCTTCACACGCCACACCACCAGAAAGAGGGTGGCTTCATTCCTATGAAGCAACAACAGTACAAGCGGCAGGAGCAGCAACACTAGCAACGGCAAGCGAGACCCCAGGCTTGTCACCTGTAGGTCCTCAACCCGCAAGCCTTCTAGCAGTTGAAGCAGCTGCAGCAGGAGCACCCGCTGCTGCTGCTAATAGCCCCCAATCTAATAAAGGCGTATCTATGGAGGGCTCTGCTGCTTCTTTACGGTTTGATGTGGGCAAAAAACTGGCGATGTTTAGAGCAGCTGTCCAAATAAGAAAAAAGCGCCAGGAGTTTGATAGGAGACGCAGACAAAGTCTAATTGCGCTCATACAGCATGCTCAGCAACCACAGGCGCAGGAACAACAACAGCAGGAACGACGAGCACCCGAGCAAATGGCTGGCCAACACGGGCAGCAGCAACAACAGGCGGCAGCCGCTCAAACTGCAGGCAATCTGGGGCCTCTCTGGACTGTAGGGTGCTACCTGCAGCAGCAGCAGCTGCAGCAATCAAAGCAACGCAAAAGAGATGGGGAATCAACAACCTCAAAAATAGCCAAATCGTACTTGTGGCAGTGGGGTGGGAAACCAGCAACAGCAGCATCAGCAACAGCAAACTGTGATGGTGTTGCTGCAAATGTCGCATGTGCAACTCGGGGGAGGAGGAGTATCTACCGCCGCGTGTCCGTTGAGGGGCATCAGAACAACAACAGCCCCAGCAGCAGAAGGAAGGATTTCGGTGTAGGTTTAGGGAGGAGGAGGAGTCTGTTGAGCCACGTTGCCTCGCTGCAGCGAAAGCAGCTGCTGGGGCCGCAGCGGCTACGGCTGCTACGGAGACAGCTGGAGGTTGTGCAGTTGTTGGGAGAGGGGGCGAGCGGGTCAGTTTGGAAAGTGAGGCAGAAAAGTAGCGGGAAGATATTTGCTCTAAAGGTAATAAAGAAAGAAAGCCCCAAAGAAGACCCAAGGATTGCATGTGCGCGCCGGTATGCGGAGCGATACGTGTTGATGCATGGCGATATGTCTAGACACCTGGTGGGGCTGCATGCGGCGTTCCAAGACAAGCACAGTTTGTTCCTGTTGCAGGATTTTGCAGCTGGACATACACTGAGGGAGCTGATGCAGCAGAGGGGTCCCCTAGAGGAAGAAGAGGTAAGAGAGTACGCGTTGCAGTTAGCAGAGGCTCTGCATGCAATACACCGCCTTGGCTTCCTCCATAGAGACGTTAAACCTGAAAATATTATCATTGACTCTTCAAAACAACTACGCCTTACAGACATGGGGCTGGCATTAGCAGCAATCCCAGCAGGCCCTCTGCATGCGCTGCAGCAGCAGCGCTGCACCCTCTCCGCAGCAGCCCCAGTGGGGGGCCCCCTAACATCCCCACAACCACGCTTTGGGGGGTCCTGCAGCTTCGAAGCGACACAGATAGGGCCTTTACAAGACAACCCCACTATCTGTTCCAGCTGTCCTCTCCATGCCGAGGCTATGCCTACACCTGAGCTGTCTTGTTCCTCCGGCCGTGAGGAAGCCCCCTCCCTCAGGGAAGCTGGCGCATGCTGCTGCTTGGGTGCCCCTGGGGGCCCCCCATCCCTTGCCAGTTGGCGGCTGCAACAACTTTCCAGCACAGAAGACATCTCTTCTGCGGGAACCCTCCACTACATGGCCCCTGAGGTTGCTCTGGGGGCCCAGCAAAGACACGCTAAACCCGTGTGCCAGCAGGGGCTCCCAAGCGGGCCCCAGCTGGAGCTCCAGCAGAGACAACAAGGGGGGCCCCAATGCTCCCCGCAAACGTCTCAAGCAACGCCCAATGAGGAGGCACCGGCCCCAAAGAGGCCCCCAAAGAGCCTCCAGGAGTCGTTTCCGCAGGGGGGACCGGAGGGGGCCCCACGAGTATCCTCCGAAGGCCCCACCTTCGGCTCTGCAGAAGATAGATTGATTGATGCTGAAACAGATGTAGGAGACTCAGTTAAGGCAGACTGGTGGAGCTACGGGGCTGTTGTTTACGAGTGTCTCTTCGGCTTCCCACCTTTAGGACGCTTCTATTTAAGAAGGAAAAACCCCGCAGCACATTGTAATAAAAGCAGGCAGCCACACTCTATGCAGGCAGGCCAGTCGTCCACTGCACCAGTAGCAGCAGCACCAACAGCAGCAGGAACAGCAGACACAGAAGCAGAAGAAGCAGCACCAGACGCAAACCGGATTGCAGAAGTCGAAGCAACAGAAGTTGCAGAAGCAGCAACAGCAACAGCAGCAGGAACATCTATTTCTACAGTGGGGGAAGTTGTCAATAACCCCGAGTTAGTGTTGTGCATGCTTAAACGCTTTGAGGATTTTATTGCGTTGCCGCCTGAACCTTTTGTTGTCTCTTCTAGTAGAAGAGAGCAGCAGCACGGAGATTGCCAGAGGTCGGAGAGACAGCAGCAGCAAAGAGCTACCTCACCTCATCAGAAACAGCGACAGCCGCAGGAACAACAGCAGCATCAACAACAACAGCAGCAACAGCTGCCTGTTGTCTCCTTGGAGGCGATTGAGTTCTTAAGGAATCTGCTGTGTGCTGCTGAGAGGCGTTTCGTGTACAGAGACATTACGAGACACCCATGGATCTGTAGACATAATTCCTCGGCCCCACGCTACACCAGCAGCAACGGCAGCAGCAACAGCAACACAAGCAGCAACAGCGAGAGCCGCGCTTGTCTCGTGGTGTGCTACAAGGACTTAAAACCTCAAGACAGGCTGTCTGTTACCCCAAAGGAGACAATCGTCTCTCTGGAGACAACAAAGATAGATATGGCCCTAAAGGAGAGTCTGACGGGCAAGGTGTCTCCAAGAAAAGACAGGAAAACAGCCTGTGGAGAGTGCGAGCCCTCTGCTGTCTCCTCGTCGTATTCTGTCTCCCCTGCTGCACCAGCAGCACCGCCTTCCAGCTCTGCTGCTCTGCCTTCTGCTGCAGCATGCAGCTGGGGCGGAGGCAATTGGGGCCCTCAGGACAGCCCCTTTTCCATGCAAGGAAAGCAGCAATCCTCAACTGCCTGGGAGACAGACTTCCGCTTCCTTGGCTTTGACTTCAATGCCCAACAGCGAAGGGCAGCAGCAGCGCAGCAACAACTCCGAGCCGCCCTCCAAGGCAGCAGCGGGGCGGCTGCCCCGGTGTCTGACTGAGACAGACTTTTGTACATTCATACCTAATTAAAGCATATGTGCATCTCTAATATACGGATAATACATAGACACATCTTGTCTCTGCGTCTGTATATACATATCTACTCTGTATAGATGTATTTGTGTAGCGAAATTAGTCGATAATGCCCCGGGGAGTTTATAGACAGTCTAAACCCTCTAAATCTCCGCAGCTGCTGCTTCTTGCCAACTCCGTTTTTAGTATGCAACCGGAAGCATGTGTATGCTTGTGCAATGGGAAGGCACTGTTGGGGAGGGAACCATACAGCCCAAAACCTTAAACCTGTCACGAAGAGACAACTGCGACCTAACTATCTTTAAACTGCTCCCCCTTCCCCCCCAACCTATATAAGTTACGCAGCCATGTCGAAGGCCCATCCCAAATGTTCCAAGTGGTTTTGCTCTAAATATACTGGGGTGCGCAGACGGCTCGCGGCGGGTTGCTAATAAGACTCCACGGTCTGACGGTTCCCTCTACTGTCAGATTGCGCGGCTCCTCTTAAGCTGCAGCTGCAATTTTACAAGGAGACTAGTTCATTAAAATGACTGCAAATGTGGCATAAAATACAATCGCCTATCGCTGTATCATTGCCCCCAGGCAGTCGGATGCCGCCCTGAGTTGATATATGGCCCCTCGATTGGAAGCAGGCAGAAGTAAGCAGAGTATGAAGGGAGTTTGTGAGAATAGGGGTTATGGTTTAGCGTTTAGGCTTCAAGGTTTCCGGTTTATAGACGGCCTCTCGCTCTCCCGATTTGAGGCCCGGGGAAGGCACAACTTAGCTGTGTGCGAGGCAAGTTGTGGTGAAGACGTTTTTTTTCGCATCAACACAAGCGTTAATATATTCTATATATAATACAAATAAAGACAAGCCGCAATGGCAGAGGTAGCAGTAGCAGCAACTGCTACTGCTGCTACTGCTGTTGCTGCTGCCGTCGCGGGCGGAGGCGGCCGCTGGCTGAGCGCTGCAGGCCCCGCAGCATTTAGGGGTTTGTTTGTCTCTGCTGCTAAATAGGATTGCATGCGCCTTTAAAGCTGTTTTGCTAAAGTTGAGGTGTGCATAGACTTTAATATAACTCCTGTTGCTGCCCGCCGCCCGGCTGTCTCGCGCTCCGTCACTCGTGGAGCGTCTTGTGTTGCAGTGAACATACACCTCAGCGGTGGCGGCGTTCATTGGGCTACCTGTTTTTTGTTTTTCTCCTCAATACAACTATTGAAACTTCGATTTTGCATCCTCTTTACCTACTTCATCTGCGGGCTTTCGCTTGTTCTGTTCTGCTGCCTCCCATACTTGTGTCTGCGTTTCCTGTCTGCCTCCCTCTCTCTCGCTGTCATTCCCTTGTTTTTTGCTCCTCTTTCTTCTTCTCTCTTCTTCTTCAATTTCTCTTCTTCTGCTGCTGCCACCTCAGCAGGTGGACCCTCTTCCTTGCCTCCCCCAGCCCCCCCGGCTTAGTTTCTTTCCTTCGCCTTTTTTTCGTGCCTTGCATTCTTTGCTGCTGTGTCTCGGCGCATTTTCTTCTTGTTCCTTCTTCCCCTCATCTTCTTTTCTAAGGCTAAGCGAACCCGTCTTCCTCCACCATGCAGCCTTCCCGAGGCCTAGGGGCCTCCAGCGGCGGCTATACCCCTAACTACCCGGCGCCTGCGCCCCATAGCAACGGCCTCTCTCAGGGCTTCTATCCAAACAGCACAACTCCTGCTAAGCCTTCCTATGGCAACCCAGCTGGGGGGCCCCCACCAGGGCCTCCTGGGGCTCCAGGAGTTCCAGGTGCCGCAGCAGGGGGAGCCCCTGGATCCGGCTACGGGGTCTCCGGGTACTATGGCGAAGACAGCATGCCTACAGGGCAGCAGCAGTACCCACAGCAAATGCCCTTTTCCCAACCTCAACAGCAGTTGCAGCAACCTCCACAGCAGCAACAACCTTTGTATTCTGTACCGTCGCATGCTCCGCCACCCTCTATGCAGCAGCAGCAGCAGACACCAGCATACCCGCAGCAGCCACCCCTCCCGCAGCAGCAGCCGCTCCAGCAGCAGCAACCGATCCCGCAGCAGCAGCCCCTGTCGCAACAGCAGGGTCGGTATATGGCGCCTCCTTCTGCTCCGTTCGCTCCTCCGCCGCCTCAAGCTCAACAACAGCAGCAGCAGCAAGGTGGTTACATGCCGCCTCCTGTGCAGCAGCAGGACCCGGCAGGTATGCAGGCTCCTGCGTCAGGGGGAGGTTACATGATGGGGGGTGTACGTGCAGGGGCAGCTCCTTTGGGTAGCGGCAGTGTGGGAGGAGCAGGCAGTAGTGTCATGGGGGGCCCACGTTCGTCGTTTTATCCTGGTGGAGCAGCAACAGCTGCTGCTGCTACCGCTGCAGCGGCCGCAGCAGCAGCAGCAGCTGTGCAGCAGCAGCAGGAAGGGGTATCGCAGCAGCAGACGGAGGATTTATTGCAGCTGAATGCGCCTGCAGCTTTTGTGCGTCCCTCTGTATGGAGGATTCCTAGCAGCAGTTCTTTACGACATAAGAGCCATTTGCCCTTAGGGGTGGTGCTGCAACCGTTGGCAAGAATGGGGCCGCATGCAGCAACAGTGCCGAGGATATCCTTTGGATCGGGCCTTGTAATCCGCTGCAGGCGATGCAGGACCTACGTTAATGCGTTTGTTACATGGGAGGCAGGGGGGAGGAGGTGGCTATGCAATATGTGTGGAGTTAGCAACGAGACACCTCAGTTTTATTGTGCTCCCTTAGATGCAAATGGGAAGAGGGAAGATGCGGCAGAGAGGCCGGAGTTATCAAGGGGATCTTTTGAGATAATTGCCCCTGGGGATTATATGATACGTCCCCCTCAGCCTCCTGCTTTTGTCTTTGTAGTGGATGTATCACAGCAGGCTGTTGCATCGGGGCTTCCTGCTGCTGCATGCAGCAGCATTGCTGCTGCTATAGAGGCAAATCGCCTGCCGGGGGAGGGGCGCACCCTTGCTGCCGTCTTAACGTACGACAGTAGCGTTCATTTCTATCGTCTTGAGGCATCACAGACACGCCCTCGCCTCTTCGTTGTTCCTCAAGTTCAAGATATTTTCCTCCCTCTTGCTGAAAATCTCTTCGTTCCTCTTCAAGAATGCAAAGAGGCGATACTGAACACTCTTAATGCTATTCCTGACATCTGGAAAAGCAATGCATGCACTGACAACTGCTTGGTACACATACACAAACATTTACTAACAAACATTAACGAACATAAACATAAACAAGCATTAACTAGCTTAATCACCACACAGTCATCCTCTCCTCCCTGTGTTTGTCCGTCTGGTTGTTTGTTTGCTTGCTTGGTGTTGCTTGTTTGTTGGCTCGTTTGTTTGTCTATCCCTTGCTTCGTTTGTTTCCTTGTTTCCTCGCCTGATTTGTTTGGCGTCAGTTGTTAGTTTGACTTTGCAGTGTATTGTCCCAAATGGAGACACACTGCATTGCCCCCGGATCTGCTTCCTTCAGTGTCTGCGCTTGGAGCCCGTTGTTGCGGCTGCTGTCGTTGTTGATACTCTTTTGCCTTTGCTGCTGTTGCTGCTGCAACTGATGTTGCTGCTTCTGTGGCGGTGTGTCTGTGCATGCAGGGCAGCGCAGTGCGGGCTGCGGCAATGGTGGCAAAGCACGTAGGAGGGAAGATTTTGTTATTTGCTTCTTCGCCTCCTACTGTAGGGGAAGGCGTTCTAAGGAGAGAGATAAGCAGAGACAAGGGGGCGCAAGGGCCAGGAGACAGAGACAGCGAGCTCCTTAAACCGGCGGCAGATACATATCAAGTGAGGCCTATTGTAGGGGGGAGCACGCTAGAATAACGGTAGTAATGAATAATGCATTAATTAAGTTTATATATTGTTTGATTGCAAGAATATGCAACTGAAGAACAACTGGCTCACACGCGTTAAAGTCTTTTTTTGTCCCTTTTTCTGTGGCTGTCTCCTTCAGCAGCTATCCCGTTGTCTTTGTTTGTCTGTGCCTTCGGTCCCTCATATATTTTTGATTTTCCTATACAACCCAGTTAAGCTCCTGCACTCTGTCTCTCTTCTGTTTGCGCAGACATTAGGACAGCAGCTCACTCAGTCGCAGCTGTCTGTAGACATGTTCTTATGTCCTCCAGCACACAGTTCTGCCTCTACCATGGACAGCAGCAGCTACTACCCTCCTGCTGGAGGGGCCCCCCAGGGGGGTCCTGGGGGGGCCCCTCCACGTTTGCCATCGGCTGCTGGTGGTGCTGCTGGTGGGGTTGGAGGTGCTTATTGCCCTTCTTTTGATTTAGCTTCTTACGCCTCTCTAGCACAATTTACCTCAGGAGAGCTCCGGTATTATCCAGGCTTCTCCCGAGAACTTTATCAGCAAAAGTTGCAGGCGGAAGTCGATCGAGTCCTCTCGAGAGTCACCGGGTAGGCAGCACAGAGCCCCAAAGTACCAATGCAGACGCATACGTGCATGTATTCACGCGTGCATGCATGCATGCATGTAGCTGTACACTGCAATAAGAGGATCATTTGTAGCTGGTTCCACACGTGCGCTGGCCGTGTATGTGGAGGGAGTAAAGGTGTTAAATGTTGCGTGTTTGTGTATTGTGAGGTCTATTGATTGCTTTTTGCACTTGTGCTGTTGTGTTGTTTGTTTTGCGTGTATGCGTGCATGCAGGTGGGAGGCGGTGATGAGGGTGCGCGTGTCTCGGGGCTGGAAGGTGTGCGAGCGGCACGGGCGCTTCTACTTGCGAGGAGCAGATTTGTTTGTCCTGCCTACTGTCCACGAAGATCAAACATTTACGGTGTCGCTTGAGCCTGACGAAGCAGCAGGAGCAGCATCAGGAGACACTCTGCTGTCTCTGCAGGTTGCGCTGCTGTATACACATAGTGAAGGAGAGAGGCGCATCCGAGTGCATACAGTGGCTTTGCCCCTCACGCAAAACATGCAGGTAAGAGATGACTACATGCCTGATAAGAATTTAGAGTTCTTAGGGAGGAGCAGTCAGTGTGTTTGTAGAGGCACACAAGTGCATGAAGGATGCATGCATGCATCCTTCAAAGCTTTCTGCGTCAAATGCGCTTGTGGCTGACAGGAGATCGCCGCAACTGTCGACCCAGAAGTTACATCGGCCTTGATGCTGCAGCACGCCCTCGATTTGGTAAGCCAATACGTACAATGCGTGCAATTCTTGCGTATTGCAAATATGAGCAATTGATTGCATGCAAACAAACACAAATAGGGGCATGCACGGAAAAAGCCGTTTAATTGCCTCTTGAGGTGTATTTGTGTATTATGGGAAAATTGCTGCATCGTTCCCGTCTTTTTTTCTTCGTATACTATTTACATTCGTTTAAAAGTACTTCCTTAGTACTTGCATGAGTCGTTTAATATTTTATTCCGCTGCGTGTCGTTGCAGTCATTACGTGCAAAAGTCGCAGACGGAAGGGCTTACCTCCAAAACTTGTGCGTCCAGCTGATGGCCGCTCTGCAGCTGCCTGCGGGTCATTGCACCGCCCCCTATGGCCCTGTTGCTGCCGCTGCTGCAGCAGCTGCTGCTGCAGCCGCAGCAGCAGCTCCTGCAAACAACGCCGAACAGCTCAAACGCCTCGGCTATCTCGTCATGGGAATCCTCAAATCTGCGGCTTTCCGCAACACCAAAGATGGTAGGAGTGTGCAAATTACTGTGTCGCAGGCTTTAGGGTTTAGGAAGGTTTAGGGTTTATTGTTGAGTGCTTAGGAGTGTTGTTAATTGTGCTCTGTAGAAAGCTAATGGCTTCGATTGTATGGTCGCGTGCCCAGTGGTCACGCTGGTGGTGTACAATGAAGCAATTTTTCTTGTGGAGGAAGTGGTAATGTTGCATCCTGTTGTGTTGTGCTTGTACACCTCAGTAACAAGCGACATGCGGGTCTATTGCTTCCATCGGCTAGCGTGGGCAAGTTTAAGTCAAGTAGTGGCTTATTTATGCCCAAGACTATTTTGCCTTACGGATTGGGGGGAGAGCGAAGGCTCTGTAGATTCACAAGGCAACGTTGTACTTCCGGCTCTGCTGCCGCTAACTAGCGAGGTGATGACACAACAAGCGGCGTATCTCCTTGAAAATGGGGAACAAATGCTACTTTGGATTGGAAAGTTCGTCAAAAATCACTCCATTTATATATAAATACTACAAAAATAGCAAATCAATAAATCTGCACACTTGCCCCAGATACAAAATACAACTACAACAGCCCCACCACAGGCCTACAGAGGTGTATGCATATGTGTACACCCAAGATCCCCCCTGTTGTTGCTGGTGCTGTCTTCAGGTCCGTATCTCCTGATTGGCTGCAGGCTGTCTTTGGAGTGTCTTCTTATGACTATTTGCACCCCGAGGCAGCTGCGCAGTCTCTCGGGTGTACAGACACACCATTAGGTGTAAGGACTTTAGCTGTTGTTCGCGAGCTGCGGATGCAGCGACTGCAGCCAGATTATATGCAGCTGAAGATCTTGCGGCAAGGAGACAGCAGCGAGCAGCTGTGAGCTTCTTTTATCTCCTGTTTCCCATCAGATTCCCTCAGACTTTCATTGCCTGGCGTTGCCCTTATTTGTCTCCTTTTGTCTCTCGCTGTCTCCTGTTGTCCTTAGCTGTCCCCCCTTTTTCCTTCTTGTTGCAGTTTGTCATAACTTATGATTAATAACATATGATTAATGCCTATGTATTTGTTTTCGTAGGTTCTTCTCAATGTTAACGGAAGATCGCGTATCGAGTTTGCCGCTGACAGCTGCAGAGTTTTTGCAGAAAGTGGGGCAGCGATCGTTGCATGCGCTAAACCCTCCTTTTGCATCCCAGCAGCAGCAGCAGCAGCGGGGATACTGAAGCATTTTAGTTGTTTAAGGCAACGGAGGTCCCTCTCTAACGCTTTGTTTGCCCTTCACAAACAAAAGCACAAAAACAACAAGATAAATAAAGCGAATCGGCTTTAAGGGGACAAAAACAACTGCCTAAATTATCTCCCCCTTTCTATTTCTCTCTTTCTATTGCTGTCTATCTCTATCACTGTCTTTCTGTCTGCCTTTCTGCCTGCCTCCTTTGCTGTCTCCTCTCCTTGTTGCTTCGATTTTGCTTCCTGTTGCCTCCCTGCCGCGGTCCTTTTGCCATAGTAGGCAGCAGCGGTGCGCACGTCTCTGTTTTCCTGTCCGCTTTTGGTGTTTCTTCTCTCTGTCCCCTCCTCTGTCTCTTTCTCTTCTCAGTCTGTTGCATGTTCTTATGTCTTCTTATCTCTTTAACTCTCTTTCGTTGCGCCGCGCCTTCTCTTCTTGCCAGCCGCCCTCGCCCTGCTGAGGTGTACGCGGACCAGCAAGATAATGCGGTGCCCACCCAATAGGGTTTAGGGTTTAGGGTTTAGTGTGTACGGTCTGTGGGCCATTATCTGTTTCTATGGCCAGCAAACTCCAAGGGTGCCGCCTGCTACCCCTTAACTCTTTTAAGCCGAGGAAAACAACGTGAAACTCAGCAGCAACAGCAGCAGCAAGAGCAACAGCAGCAGCGGTAGTGCCACTAGGAGTTACTGCCGTTGCCCGAAAGCACTTGTGGCGATAATTAAGTGTGGGAAGAGCAACAAATAGACAAGTGCCGCAGATAGTAAAATAGAAATGATGTTAGTTTAAGTGCTGGTAGACGGAGGCCAGGTTATTCGCCGCTCTCTTTATCTCTCGCCGCTCTATCTCTACGAGGAGGATGTGATTACTGTTGTGCCCTCTGCATGCACTCTATTATTTGTAATGTAAATATATAATGTGCGTGCGCATGCATGCAAGCCTTCCGTATATTGTGTTGAATCTGTATTCCGCCCTAGGGAATATATTAATTAAATGTTAAATTATAGAGGCGGCACAAGCTGTGGTGAGCGTCAGAGGTCCTGTGGTGTTAATTGTTTCCTTCGTGCGTATTTTTTGGGTTTGTAATATAGCAAAGACGAGAAGAGGCGAAAGAGGGAAAATGACATAAAAAGAAGTAAATCTAAAAAGAGGCAACTGCCAACAGACACGTTGTTGTGCTGCTTCCGTTGCTGCTGCAGCTGTCTTGCTGCTACTGGCCCTTAGGGGCTATTAAGAGCAGCCTCCTTTAGTTTTTGTTTCAGCCGCTGCTGCTGCTGCTGCAGCTGCCTCTCCTGTGGAGACGCTCCATAAATGCCATCAGCTTTTGAGGGTGATGACGCAAAGGCAGAAGGAGGAAGGAAGGGTTGTCCTGCCGCGTTGCTGCCGCCGCTGTTGCTGCGGCCAGCAGCAGCAAATTGTGCTTTGGGGTTCTTAGTATATTGCATAGGAGCTGCTGCTGCTGTGTACGGGAGATAATTGGGGTCGGATGAGCCCTTGCCCTTCACTGGGGCGCAGTATTGCGGTGTATAGACACTTATAGGCGAAGGACCGAAAGAACCCATGGGTGGCCCAAATTGTTGCTGCTTCAGCAGCAACTGTTGCTGCTGCTGTTGCTGCAGCAGCAGTTGCTGTTGCTGCTGTTGCTGCAGCGGGGTTAAAGGTGAAGAAGATGGCATGGAAGGGTAGGCTGGCAGCAAATGAGCATCTGCGTAAGGAGCGCTTGGGGTGTATGCGCCGTAAACGGGCTTTGTTGAGACTGCTGCGGGCTGAGAGTAACAGTGAAGAGGATACGTTTGCTGCTGTAGGACCTGCTGCTGCTGGGGCTGCTGCTGCTGCTGCTGCTGCTGTGGCGGTGTTGATCTGAAGCTGTCTTGCGCATGCAGCAGCGGCTGCGATGCTGCAGCGGAAGGACGGGAAGACGCTGCAAATGGAGCTAGGCCTCTCTTACGAGGAGACAACAACTGAGCAGATACGCAAATAAGGGCACAAGGCAGCACCAATAGAAACAGATAGACAGAGAAGGGGACTGACAGAGACAGAGACAGACACACAGAGAGAAATAAACGGAGAGAGAGGCACAGACAGCCAGCCAGACAAGCAGATAAACCATACACAGAGAAAGACAGGAAGAGAAGGACAGAGACAGGCAGAGACATCGAAGGACGGGCAGAGATAGACACACAGACACAGAAACAGAAAGAGACAGGCAGACAGACAGCCACACAGACACAGCCACAAACGCACGCACACGTACACATACACATACAGATAGACATACACATACAAACAAGCAAACAAACAAACAAACACACACACACACACACACACACACACAGAGAGAGAGAGAGAGAGAGACAGACAGACAGACAGACAGACAGACAGACAAACAAACATGCAGACAGACAAACAGACAGACGGACAGAAAGAAAGAGAAGGAGCAGCAAAGGTCTACAGAGACAGAGACTCTGTAGAGTCGACAAGTAGTCTGCAAGACAGGTTAGTGTCTGCATGCATTTAAACGTATGCATGCAAACGCAGCCTAAAATAATGTGGCTGTTTGAATGCAGTCTATTTTTACGGCAAGCAGCAGCATACACGAACCTTGCATGCAGCAGCAGCAGCGTCGATAGTAATAGACGGCAGCTGAATGTTCTTGAGATGGTCGAAGCTAGGGGGCATCTCTGCTGCAACAGCAAGAGGCCCGCTGCTGCAGAGCCTTGCTGCTCTGTCTCCTACACCAAAGAATTGCTTGCTACCTTGGCGCGTCGGAGAGAGCAGGGAGAGACAAGGAGACAGTGGAGAGTCTTCTCCCCATAGACGGGCCCAGCAGTCGTCCGCTGCCTCCCTCGCAGCAGCGGCAGCGGCGGCAGCAGCAGCAGCAGCAGAAGCAGACCACTCTCCTTGTACAGGCTGCTGATAGAAAGAGGGGACAAAAGAGGGATTCACATACTCCGCCCGTCTTACAATTGGTGGTGGCTTTGGCACGCGGCAAGAAGCAACCAGCTGCACACACAAAACACATATCAATATCCATGCATGTAAGCATGTATGCACGCATTACCAGGTAACTGCAGCCCCAAAAACTGCAGCCCCAAAAAATTCTAGTCCCCACACGGCATATATAACCTACATATAGATTACATATATTGTATATATAGTATATGTAGTATATATATTGTATATATGTGAAGTGTATATAATACACGCCGCCGTTTTCTGTATGAGCAGAACAGGGCTATTAGCTATACACACAAATAAACAATAACTCCGTGTATTGTATACATCGTATATCAAGCACTATATATATAGGTTGTTTATATGGGCACACATTAAGACATGCATAAATACATATAGATACAAACACACGAACACGCATATAAGCAAAGGCAGGCAGTAAGTATATGCACTCTATATTATTGTATTTGTTGTGCGAATCGTCTTATAGTTCAACTTATGTGTAAATGCAATATGCATGCACAAACATACACTGTATAAGAACAAGGGGTAAAAAGCAAACTAAAGCCTCATGCACACACTGCAAGCACTGCATGGTGGACCCACCCGAGCGTGCGTGTTGTGTCTTGGAATGCCGGCTACAGTCCCGCATGCGTTTGGCTGCATGCATGCAGAGGGGAAAGGAGGCAAACTCCCACAAAGCACCGGAGGTGCCACGGGCCTCTCTTCTAAAGCTCCAATATCGCCTAACTCCTGCAATGTCTCTGTTAGTTTCCTCAATGCAAAACCCGCAAAATTGGGTCTAATGCGAATGTCAACATCTTTTAGCTGAAGCTGAATGCCCAATCAGTCAACACATGAATACACACAGCTGCAGAACATGCATGCATGCATAAAGGCAGGCAGGCATGAGGTAAGTAGTATGTAGTGCATGCATGCATGCATGCTTACGTGCAAGGAAGCATGCTTTTTACACGCATGAACGCAGACATATTTATTGCATGTATGCATCCAGCTATCCATCAACACTAGACAAACAAACCTAAGGAGGTACTAGGCCCTAGACCCTTAACCCAAAAGCCTAAACTCTAGACAGCTTACAGTAACAATGCCTGGCAGAGGGGTGTAGAGGAGATTTAGCTGTCCGATTCTTCCAAACTCCACGCGAGCCTCCGCGTTTGAAGCCTGGGCACAACTCCACACAAACCCCAAGCCCTGAACCCTATGCCCTGCGGCCTAAACCCGACCTCTACTTCTGAGCCCATCCCATAGTTTTCATGTTATTCGATCCTTGCACTAGGCAGCCATGCACCAAGTATCTACCTGGTGTCGAGCTAGCTGGCTACCTATGTAGCGCGCTAGCTACCTATCTAGCTACCTAGCTAACTATCTGTTAGAGGCCTACCTTGAGTAGCTGGTTAATTGACTTCGCGTTAAATCGCACATCTTTCATCTCTAATCCGCGGTCGTAGCCAATGGACAGCAAGTCCTCGCGCTGTACTGAGCAATGGAGAAACACGACAGAACGAAGAGACAAGCAAATGACATAAAAGAAAAAACGGACAAAAGGGGACATAAATGAGCAAAGGGAGGCAAAAGCAAAGAAACGGAACCAACAGCAGACAGCACTACTACAGGAAAGAGAATAAAAGCGCAATGCTAAGAGCTCGACGGTTTAGGGTTTAGGGGTTTAATTTATATCTCTTCCTGGGTTGAGCTTCAGCAGTTAAATTCCAAGCCATAAACCCTTAACCAACCGCACACCCTAAACCCTAAACCCTAAACCATAATGTGGCTGTATTCTTACCGTCAACATATTTGCAGAGGTGGTTTAAGATATATTGTTTGAGATGATCCATCTTCTAAACGGGAGACGGAAAGAGACAGGGGGAGACAAAATGAACCAGAAGGAGACAGGCAGCTACTGCTGTCTAAACCCGTTTTTAAACACCCCAGAGAAAAGCCTCAAAGAGGATTTGTCTCCGCAGGTAGAGCTTCTATTTATGCCGATGCTTGTGCTGCTACTTATGCTGCTGTTTACGCTACTACTTATGCTGCTGCTTATGCTGCTACAGCTCGTGGAACTGCTGCAGCTGCTGCTTCTGATGTTGCTGCTGATGCTGCTGATTCTGGTAGCGCCACTGTTGCTTCTGTTGATGCTTCTACTTCTACTGCTACTGGCAGCGAGAATGCTTTTGTTGTTGTTACTGCTGGTACTGCTGCCGCTGATGCGGCTGCTGGTGGTGGCGCTGCCGCTGGTGCTACTGGTCTGCCGAAGACGCAGCAGCTGGCGCTGCTGCTGTGCAGCAGCAGTTGCAGCTGCTGTCCCTGCTTGTGCTGCAGTGTTGTGTATTGCTCCTGCTGCAGTGTGTCTTCCCCGAGATAATTGTTTCGCGTGCGGGAGCCACAGGGGCCCCTGCAGCAAGGCAAGGAGCCCGGCAGCAGCAGCAAAAGCAAGGACAGCAACAGCAGCAAATGGGGCACGACGAGCAGCAGCAGTGGCCCGTGAGTGCCTGGAGACACAACGAAGACCACTGGTTTGCTGCTGCAGCAAGGAAACAGCAAAGGGCTAGCCGCGCAGCGGGAGGGCCCCAGTGGGGACACTGCAGCAGCAAAGAGAGGAGGCTCTAAGCAAATACACACAGAAGCAAAGAAGTGCCCCAGACTTGCTGCTGTTGCTGCAGCAACAGCAGCAAGTCGCAAGAAGGACCCAGTCAAGGACTGTAAACCGCAGCCGCAGCCGAAGGATCAGCAGCAGCAGCAGCAGCAGCAATTGTAACGCTGCACAGCTTCGTATGAGATCTGTAATTAAGGATATTGCAAATGAGACAATTGCTGCTTTGGGCTTCAATTCATCTCATTGGGAGGACATCAAAGATGTATTTACCCCAGCAGCCTCTGCAGCAGCAGCTGCCGTTGCTGCTGTCAACAGCAACAGCAGCTGCTGCTGCTGCTGTTGCTGCTGCAGTCTCGTGGCTTGCTCGAGGCAGAGCCCTGTGAAGCTGTTGGGTTGGCAGTCTGTCTGTTCTTCCTTCACTAAAGAAAATAAAATAAATAATAAATAATATGAATAAAATAAAAAACACATTCTCTACATTACGTCACCTCTGTTGCTGCTATTGCCGTTGTTGTTGCTCCCCCTGCTGCTGCACTGCCCAAGGTTTCAAGGAGACCATCGGAGATACACAGCAGCATAACGGCAAAAACGACAAAAATGTATTTATATTGGATTACTGGATCTATTAAAAGAATAGGCTCTTATGCCAAATTAAAACTTTTGGGCCCGAATACACTACTGCCTCAACAAGAAGGCGAGCTTAGAAGGCGAGCCTATACACCCCAAGCCCAGAGAGCAACCACTGCTGCCGACCCCGCTTGTGTGCATACAACAGGAAAGAAGTAATAATGGCGAGGCAAAAAGATGCAGAAACTGTAGTAGCATTTAAATTGTGCTTTGAGTTATTCTATAGAAATGCCTGGGAGGAGACAGGCAGACACCGAGAAAGGGAGAAAAAGAGAGAATGAAAAGGACACAAACAGGATAAGGGCAAAGAAGAATAGGAAAAGCAGACAGTTTAAAAGGACATACACAGGTTTAGAGAGACAGTGATATATTTAAAGAGGCAGGGACAGATTTAATGATGCAAACAAGGAGGGAGAGGAGGCGAGACAGATACATCTCCACAGAGACCGATAGTCCGAGTTACAGAAACGGATATATACATCGCTCTTTCCTTTTGCCTGTCTATCTACTTCATTCCACTTGTCTCTATTTGTCTCTTTGTCCCTATTTTCCCGTTTTTCTCTCCATTTGTGTGTATCACTTTTTCTAAATAAATCTCCGTCCTCTTCCTTATCTGTCTATTACAATCAAATATATACAGTACTTATGCAAAATATGCATATAGTGTAAATATACATCCACACAGTGTGCGGAGTAAACAATGCAAAACTTGCTGAATATTCCCTTCGTTTCCGCAAAAAACAAAAAGTAAGACTGCGACAGTTGCAGCGGCACTAGCTGCAGCAGAAATACATGCATGAGCACTAGGTGCAGCAGGGGCACTAGCTGCAACAGCTCTAGCTGCTGCAGCAGTACAAACAAGCAGCAGCCCTAGCTGCAGGAGCAGCCCTAGCTGAAGAAACCCTAGCTGCAACAAACCTAGCTGCAGCAGCCCTAGCTGCCGCAGCAGGTGGAAGTGAGTTCCCTGGCAAGCAGGAGTTAGACGTGGTGTATAGAAAGAAGGATGGTTTGTGAGGGGCTTGCAGGGAACTTTCTTTGTGCGAAAGACATAAGACGTTTAAACATTTGGATATATTTTCTCGTTGTCTCATCATTTAGAATATGCGCAACTTGAGAGGTATTTAATTTCGATCTTCCCGCACGCTCGTGGATACCAACCATAGTAACCCCCATAGGCCAAGCAGCATTACCAATAGCAAGCAACATGAATCTGTACATAGAAGAGCAGCGTATACACCAGAAACCGCCTAAGTTGTGTTTACTTCTACTTGTTTGAAGCAAAAAGGCATTGCACAAACGGCTGAACAGGAAAAGATAGGGGGGCAGAAAAGGAAATAGAACTGTCTGTAGAGGAAACTAAACCCTAGAGACAGCTAAGGCCTATTTTAACGCCCGTACACGCAGAGCGACGCATGAGAAGGACACAGTTGTAATCCAAACAACTTGCCAGATATAACAGCAGGCACAGCAGCAGCAAGGTGCATGTTTGTGCTGCTTACGCTCCGTGGGCATCTCTATATTTCCTCTCTTCACAAAGGCTGACGATGTCGAAAAGCTTCTCCAAAATGTCTGCCTCAAGGCTGAAGAAAATAAAAATACGCACACAAGCACAAACACAAAACAGCTAACTCCGCAGAAGGAGACAGGAGACTGCGCTGCCGCTGAGACAGAGGAGGAGACAGAAAAGGAGACAGAAAATGAGACAGGAGGAGACAGACAAGGAGACAGGAGGGGACGCAAAAGGAGACGGAACGGGAGACACAAAGGGAGACCGGCAATGCGTACTCCCTGTGTTTTAATTTCTTAAAGAGTGGTTTTAAATCTTTCTTCGTCTGACGATGCAAAGCCGTCGCCTGCATTCCCTCAGCCGTTGCCTTCTCGTCCTCTGACCTGTACAGACATCCCAACTTGCAGCTTTTCTAGCAAGTAAGTCGGCTTGCAGTTTCGCACATACCGTACACTATATACATGCATAATTTTTTATTCCTGTGGAGGTATAAACATGCATGCATTTATATAAATATGAAGAACCCAACATCAATTGAACGCATCTATAAATGCATCAAGGGACTGCGAGGAGACCCTGCTGCTGCTGTTGTTGTTGCTGCTGTTGCTGCTGCTGGACTAGCAGCATGCGCACCGGCTCTTGAGTTCCTCTTCCCACAAAGACAACATCTTGCGCGCCCAGCCAATGACGCTGCAGACAGATACAAAAGGAGACGAGACAAACGACTGTCTTTAAAGTAAAGACTGATATACACTTAAATTCGAGGGAGACAAAAGGGGGACAAGTGCGCCAAAACAACAAAGGCAGCAGCAACGACAGGAACAGCAGCAGTGACAGGAGCAGCAACAGGAAAAGCAGCGGCAACAACAGCAACAGCAGCAGCAGAAGCGGAGGGTGCAGGAGCCGCCAGTAGTAGCAGCCGCAAAATAAGTAGTTCGTGACATACGCTGCCTCTTTGGTTTGTTCTGTTGTCTCCTTGCTTTTGGTGTTTTGGGTGGCTGCTGCTGCATCACTCTTCTCCGCTTCCCCTTTTTCTGACGAAGGAACTGCACAAAAAGAGGATAAATATAACCAAAGCACTAAGTACACAAACAACATTGAAGGGCCTCAGGTGTCTGTCCACCAGGAGCCACAGATCATTCAATGACTTCCTCAACCTCTAATGTGTTGCCTGCATGCTGAAGGAGTCTAGGGTTTAGGGTTTGGAGTTTAGGGTTAAGATATTCGAATTTAGGGTACAGAGTGTAAGGTTTACAGTGTACGGTTTAGAGTTTAGGGTTTGAACGTACCTGGCTTGGATTCTTCCTCAAATTCTTCTTCTTCTTCTCCCTCTCTCTGCATGGCATGGAAGACATTCTTTTGTCCTTCTGTCATCTCATCGTCTATCACTTGGACTTCCAACTTGCAAAGACGACAATATCTGCGCATGCAGCCCCAAGCAAATAACGTATAATGTGGCAATGGGGTATATGCCAACGAGCGTATTTGCATATCTATATCTACACAAGTACATATATGCGTATTATAAATAATAAGTAATAAATAAATAAATTAATGCGTTGAGGGCAAGGTAAGGCATGTAGGGAGACGGGGAGTGGCAGTAGGAATGACCTCTTCCAAGGTGTCTCTGCAAAGAGAGTAATTGGCTGTTTTAGTTTTCTAAGACGTCTAAATATCTCTTGAAGCTCAACAGGAGGCTCGCGCTCTTCGTCTGTGCCTTCTGTGGTGTCTGCACATTCTGAATGTCAAAAGCAAAATGAATGAAGGCAAAATATTCAATATTCAAAACAGAGGAAGAAAATAGCCATAAATAACCAAACAAGAAGATGCAAGAAAGAGGCAAAAGAGAGAGACACGGAACAGGAAGCCACGCAATAAACATGGCCTTTTCAGCTGTTGTTGCAACTGCTGTTGCTGCAACTGCTGTTGCTGCAACTGCTGCTGCAGCTTCAGACGCTGCTGCTGCTTCTGCAATGGAGAGCCACATAGGCGCCGTCCTCGAATAGCAAACCTACCGGTCGTTGCAGCAGCGGCTGCTTCTGCCTCAGGATTTTTCTGGAAAGGCCGCGCCTTAATCCGGTCTTGTAATTCCTAAGGAAAGAAAGAACGGAGATACTGCAAAATGTGGCATTTAGATAGCCTTAAACAACGTAAATATTTTCAACAAACTAAAAGAGATACACACAACAAAGCTGTAGATGTGCATCTAATAGTTGTGCTTATTTTTGTCTGTGCCTCTAATAAAATATCCTCTTTAACTTGTCTTTGCATCTCTACTAGCGTATATGTCTCCTGCAACTCACTTGTATTTGCCTATCAGTCTCTCTGTCCCTATCTTTGTTTCCTAAGATTGTGTACGTCTCTGTTTCTTTCCTTGTGTGTCTGCCCGTTTGTCTGTCTGTCTGTCTGTTTGTCTGTCTGTCTGTCTAGACTCATAAACATGGAGAGAGTCTTGTTTTATGTGTCTCAGTGTTGTGTGTGTGTGTGTGTGTGTGTGTGTGTGTGTGTGTGTGTGTGTGTGTGTGTGTGTTTCGGTGTGTGTGCGTGTTTGGGTGTGTGTTTGTGTTTATTTGCCGTTGTGGTGGGTTTGCGGTGTACATACAGCAAGTTGCTCGAGCTCTGCTTTGCGTTTTCTATCCGCAAGTTCTTCTTTTTCTTTAAGTTTTTCCTCCCGTAGTTTCTGGTCTAAATCCCTCTGAAAAATATATTTTTTGTCACCCGCTTTTGGAATCGCTGCGGCGAAGCAAACACGCAAATGACTGCACTGTACAGACACCCCAGCCTCACAGTCAGCCAACACCCAGCCACCAAACAAAACAAACAACTCATTGAAAACAACAATCAATGACAGGAAGAAAACAAACGAAACACAACCGCACAAGGCACAACAACACCAAAGAACAGGCTAATGTTATACTCTACTTGTGCTTGTAGATAAAGATACATATGTGTATCTATAGTCATGCCCATGTTGACATATCTATATAAGTTTATATATAGATGTACAATTGTATATTGCATCAAACACACTTATACATATGCACATCCTACTTAACGTGCAGCAGCAAAAGCTCCTCCTTGCAAACTGCTGTCCATTGACAGAAGGCCACACACAGTTGACTGCCACCAGAGGAATTGAACTACGAGGTGGGTGGGAATATAAATTAAATGAACACATCTCTGCAATGAATAGTAATAGAATTATCTGAATAAGACTCATTGCGATAAATAAGGGAGAATATGTGCAGAAAAAATACGGAAATACGGAAGATTTGTTTTACCGTTTAACTGTTGCTTTTGCTTGGCGATGATTGCTCGAAGGGCATCCATCTTCGGATCGGGTAGATAAAATATACATAAAGAAAACAAATATCCAAAAACGAAGTAATACTTACAGAAGACGCAAACAGACACTTTACAAAAAAATGCCAAGTCAGAGTGCCTCTAAAGCAGGAAAGCCCGCCCTATCAAGGAAAGGCAGGCAAACCCCCATCTGCCCGTAAAGCGCATGATCCACCCTTTATCACAAGAAATCAGAATGAAGAGGAAAAGGAAAACAAATGAATGCAAATTTGTTCCTGTAGTATGCGGAAGGCCTGGATGTACAGGTACACCGCAGATTCCGCAAGTCCGAAAAAACCAAAAACTGCAAAAAGTAGCTCAAAAAGTAAACCAAATTGGTAAAATTTATGCAAAAACAGTAAACAACTAAACAGTTCGCAAAAAATCTCTGCAAGAATTGCCTCCCAAGGCAGCGCATGCAGCCCCAAGACTGTCTGGCTTATTACGTAGTTTACTTCCCGCAAGGGGGGGAGTGCAGAGGGATGTGCAAACTTAATGAATAGTTAACCATTTTTTATTGGATTTTACGTTTTATGTCCTTCGACCCTAATGGAACGCATTCTTGCGTTTTGTGCCTGTCTGGTTAGCACAGTTCGTGTGTGAGGCAGCTCTGCCTTAAACATGCTATTCAAACAACTAAGCAGAAAACAAAGCTCATCAAGAGGAATAACAGGCAACATATTTAACATAGCGTTGCCTTAATTGGACGTTGGCTGCGTTTTTAAGAGGCATCTACTGTTTAGGGTATAGGGTCAAAGTTAATCTGTTTCGCGGTTGAGCAGGCAGCTGTCGCTCCGTAACTCTCGTTCTTTCCTCTGGTTTCTTTCTATGTTCGCCTTTTTGCAGTATGCAATTGTGTTTGTCAGTCTTTCCGTGGATACATTTCCCGAAAATTAACTATGTAACGCTCATGCGCAATACTTAGTATCACAAAAGGGCTTTGATCGCACGTGCGTGGCACAGCGTCTACTGCCCCCCTCCTGCTGGCAGAAGTGGCATAAAAACGGGGTTAAGGTTCTCGGGTATCCACTACATAAGCCGTACAAAAGCGCAAATAGATTAAAGCTTATCTCGTGCAGCGAATTAGCTCTGGCAGTCACCAGCAGCCGTCGAGAGTCAATCCCTGTGGCATTCTCCCCAGGTGTATAGGCAACTTCCAAACAAGCGATGCGAACTGTATGCCTGTTCCTTTAGCCCCATCCGAAGGATTTGAGCAAAAACCGTGTGTCTTGTGCCTTACGTTCCCTAGGGCACGAATAAATTGTTCTCCCCCAGCTGGAAAATGCAGCGCGTCCTGCTGACGGGAAGCTGGAATGTCTGCACATATAAGTTACATAAGTTTCACAAAGGAAATTGGGTGTTGCGTGTAGCAATGTCCATCGCGACCGTACGCAGCCAATAACTGTGTAGGGCCAGTGAACAGGAATTCGCCCATGTGATTGTCTCATTTACTTTTGGGTTCACTTTGAGCTGGGTTTCGCACCAAGGCCGCTGTCACTGCTGCCACCTACTGAAGGGAAATACCTGAGTTACAGCAACAAGAGACTAGTATAAATTCCTGTCCATTTTCGCGAAGTGTGATTGTGCCTCTCACTGCAGTCCCCTCCATTATGAAATAGGTGGACTAGAGTCCTTGGAACAAATATAAATTCTAACTTCCTGGCAGCATCAAAAGAACCATTTTCTGGGTATTACAATTTGAAGAGTACAGACACTTGCCAAGCTGCGTCTTTCACTCTCTGCCAGAGCAAGACACCGCTCCAGCAGACAGTGTTGGATAAGGTACTAGGCAGCAGCAGGAACCTATGGGCGAACCAGGAAATACGGAGACGATCGATTTTATGTAACGCGTGCAGACATAAGATAGCCTTTACAAAATACATCAACGGTGGAGGCAACGGGTAAGCGCTAAAGCCCCCTTCTGTTCTCCCCCACGTAGTTGGAGGTGTCCGGCTTGCGAGTTAGCCAGTTACCAAATGGCCAGCTATCCAGGTAGCTCGCTATCCAGCTAGCGGACCGTAAGCTAGTTCACGATCCAGCTAGCGGATTGTTCAGCTAGCTCGCTTTCCAGTTTCGTCGCTAGCTCGCTTCCGAGCTAGCCGTTTTTCCTTGTTGGCGAGCCGCCTGGCCTGCCGACTGGGAAGCCTTTGTTCAGGTGCTGGGCGGCCGCGTTCTCGCCACCTTCTTCTTTTGGAGGAGGAGGCGGATCTCAGGAAAGGAGACTCCCACGAGAATGGAGCTGCAGCCCCACTCTTCTTTGTGATAATTGCCTCAGAGAGTAGCAGTGCCACATCGATGGCAGCTCCCAATGCCCGACGCACTCCACCTGCCTCTCCGCAGGTCGCCTGTTGGCATCTAAAGGATCTTTCTTCTCCTTTATTCTGGGACTCGCTCTCTTGTACCTCCTCACGGGGCAAATCCGCCGAACTTGAGGGTTCGCTACCGCTACCGCTTTTGCTACTGCTGCTGCTACTGCTGCTGCCTAAGGGAGCGTCCGTTTGTTCTTTCTTCCTACCGCCATCCCACCGCAACAGGCGATTCAGCCGGTCCTCTTCTGCCCGGATAAACCACGGCGTTGCCAGATTTTCTGCGGGAGCTCCGCAAGACTCTGCAGGCTCTGACGATGACGCCTCGGTCTGTCCTTCGGCGTCGGTGCTAGAGGCAAAAAGAAAAGAGCGAATGGAATCCAAAAGCTCCCTATTACGTGCGTTACGCTCAGCAGCCACAACTGCAGCTGCCTCCTTCGGCAGCAAAACCCCTGCAACCATCGGCTCCACTGATCGTCTAGGGTTTGCCCAGTTGACACGACGGCTCTGCTGCGCCCAGCTCACCTTCCTTCCTCGCCAGGGCTGGAGGCCGCGAGCGCTGCTCCACCAAGGAAAGGGGGAGGCGGCCAGGGCTGCTTCAGGAGGCGGCAAAGAGAATCCCTCAGAAGCAGCAGCGGCCACACGCTCTGGAGGCGCTACTGCAATCACCGCGTCCACCAACAGCTCCCGCAATTGCGCGTGCAGACGCCCCAAATCTGCTGCAGACATCGTCGAGAGGACTTTTGCAGAGGGAACCGACTTCAGCGCAGCCCTCACAGCCGTTATACAATCTTTGGATGGTTCATTTCCCGCTTCGCTCCAACTGCCCACTGTTGCCAAGGCTTGAACAGGGGCTTCGTTAGCGGTCGCCTGAGCAGGCGCTGGCTCCAAAGCCTCTTCCTTAGAGTCGGGAGCATGCCCTTCCCCTATTTTATGATCAAAGATCTCCCGTCTTTGTGTCTGGAGCACGCTTCGTACTTCCTTGGCCCGCCTCTTGCACTGTACGTGCCGCGTATACAACCACTTGTGCATCAGCTGGTCACGGTGGTTCCTTCTTGCCGCAAAAAAAACACGCTTTACGGGCAAATTCGAAAACTGCCATCCTTCATCCCTCCGGTGCCTACGAAGGCGACGACGATACAGCGCCGAAGGCCTCAGAGAAACAAACTGGGGGCCGGGGAAGCCTGGAATGAGTCGCGTTCCGCGGGGCTGATGCTGCATTGGAGATCTGATGGCGGTACTATCCAAAGGGAATGAGTGATGAATGGGATAGCCTCCTTCTAATTCAGTGTCTACGTCAGTCTCGTCGTCTTGCTGCTGATATTTACCTGCTTCCTCCGAGGTGCCCGCAGAGTCTGCGCTGATTGATGCTGCCAACAGAGGAGGCAGAGGGCGGATTCCAGGCTGCCATGAGCTCGAAAGACCGGGAGTATGTGCATGCAGGGAAAACGCTGAAACCAACGAATCTGTAAGCTTGACAGAATGAAGAAGAAGACCTGCTAAGGTTATGAATAGGGCCTTTTGCCTAGACATGCCTCCGGAACCCAAACATATCTCCTGCCGCATCTGCGGGTCGGAAGACAACCACAGGCACGCTCGACCCATGTTCGCCTAGCGGCACAACCGTACCATCATGGCCTGAACAGCCGCCTTTCCATTTTGTGGAGTAAAGGTTACTCTATCGACGGAACCGATTTTACGATTGGGCAAACCCATGCAGCTGAGACTCTAGAAGGCGAAGTTGTTAGCGACTCCGACATGTCCTGTTGGGTAATATCATGGCATCTTTTGCAATTATGGCAAAATCTTTAAGGGTCAAAGTAAAAAAAGTGACTCTCTAAAAGTTCCCTAACTGTGCGTACACCCCCCGCCAAGTAGGTGTTGAATTTGACGCATTACACGTGCCAAGCTGGTTTGCAGCTAGAACTTTCAAGAGTTTTTCATACATAATTATATTCATTTCATGCATTTCTTCATTGCTGCGCATGCACCGGTCTTTTTGCAAGGGCTGCGGCCGCGCGGTACGCAAGGCCCTCATTCAAGCTGGTTTTCGCTGCTTTCAGCTCCGAGTGGCCAACAGAAGCCAATTGCGCCATTTTTGTATAGAGCGTCGTAAAACATTTTCATTTGTACTGACATTTCTACGGATTGGAGAAATTTTGATTGGCTAGGCCTTCGGCTGGCTGTGGTCGCTGCCTTGTGGCGCCTTTGATCGCCGGCAACCAAAAGCCAACTTCTGCAGTGTTTTATTGCCTTTTTCGCTGCATATTGAAGAACTTTAACTTGTTCCAGCCTTTCGACTTCCTCTGTTGCCCCCGAAAACCGTCTCTTGATCACGGTCGCACGTGGCCGTTGTTCCATTATCGCCTACGGGAAACTCCCACTCCTTAACCCAATAATTCAAATCCAAGGATTTTTGGATTGCGTAGTTTTGGCACAAAGTGTATGTAAAGCAGCGTGCTTGCTGTTTCGAGGCCGATTGTCGCTTAATGTGCGGCATAAGCGGCATCCGTCCTATACAGCGGGCACGCATGTGCATTTCACTGTGATATGTTGGCAACCGGCGGCCCTGCAATATAAAAGAGCGACCATGCTGCTAGTAACCTAGTGTGCATGGATATCTCGCGACGAAGACTTGGCCTTACCACTCCTTTAGCGCAGTCCGTTGTGCCGGCTCTCTCCGCTGGAGCTGTTTTTCGAGCTCCCCATGGCAATCTTGCGAGTGACTCCATCGCAGTTTTCACTTGGTTTAGATTATAATTTGACGTGTTCTTTCAGTTCCAAGGTAAAACAAGCTAAAGCGGCTTGTGCCCTGCCTACCAACCCTTTGAAGTAAACTGCTCTTCGCCGAGACAACACTTACTCGCGCATTCGCGAGGTGAAAGGACGCGGCCAGCAAGCCAAAGGAAATGGGGGCTTTGAACAGCTGTTTCTCCAGCACAGTTCGACTCTGTTGCACAAAGAAGGTCCATCAGATCCGCGTCGCCGGCCCGGCCCAAGCAGGGAAAACATCCATAATCAAATGGATGAAGTACAAGAGCTTCTTCAAGCTGGCACCCACAGAGGGTACTTTGTTTCTTTTCATCCCATAGTTCACTCTTGAACAACAACTGTCTCACGGGGAGCTGCTTCGGTTTATACGTTGTTTGGATGTGACAAGTGCCAGATGTGTGTCCGCGTCAGCTGTAGCCGACTGTTGAAGGCATATATCAAACCTTTTCAGCGTCTTTTCTGCACGCAACGCATTTCTTTCCTTGTTATGATGCGGCTTAGGACTGGAAGTCGACCGGATCGACTATCCAGACACTGCACTCATTATGTGGGACACCCGGCAGCACTTTGAAGACATGGTTCGTCCTTTTAGGCTGTTCTCCCTTTGAAGCGATTAATATAACGAAACATACAGACGGAAGCGCTGACTTCCTGCATTATATGCAGTCGGCTTAAACAAATAGCTGATCAACACTGCACCGTGGAGAGATGGCGTTGTTGCGTCCGTTCGTTTGCTGAAACGGTCATGTAGTTGTTTCTGTGAACTCTTGTATTTTGAGCTTCAGGTGCGACCCCATCAACTGGATATTCGCTGCATCATTTTCGTGGTGGACAGTGCAGATCCAGGTCGTCTTCGAGTGGGTAAGTCGGTCAGTTTGCCTCTTTTACCTCAGAAACACATAGAAAAGTGTTCAGGCTGACACTAGGGTACGTGATAACCCTTTATCGCTCGCTTTTGATGATTTTTCTTGCTCTGCAGCCAACCGCTCACTCGATCGCTTGCTGCGGGATTTGCCCAACGCAAATATTCTTCTCGTCTTCGCGACAAAGCAGGACAGACCGGGGGCACTATCTGTAGCGGAAATACAGCATCAATTGAAGCTGCATCAGCTTGTTGACAAGGAGTGGTGTGTATTACTTCACCTACATTCTAAGCCCTAAACGGAAAAAGTAGACTTTTGTTTCCTTCTGCACAGGCACACTTTGCCTGATCGCTCTTTGCGCCTCCATTTCTGTACCTGTATGCAGCGGCGTCTTCGCCTGCAGTGCCAAGACGGGCGAAGGCATAGAGGAAGGCATTTCGTGGCTCATCAGGCAACTGAAGCAACAAGACGGTGCATCTTGTGCATGCGATGCCGATCAGTCTATCCCGTGCTTCTTGCAGCAGCTGTCGGTTTGAGCTGAACCCTCCCAGCATTCTTTAGGGGGAATCGAGAAAGCAGGTAGCAGAAGAAGCACAACAATAGGATCAAACACGGAGCCATTTTCTTCATTGCTTTGCCCAGGAAACATCCTGCCCGCCGTCCGGAGCTGTCCTCCATTTAGGCAATGCGGCGAAGGTCTCTCGTGTCGTTAGGTTTCTCTCTTTAATGCCAGTGTGCGCACTGCAGTTAGCGAGTTTTGTCCAATGTTCATTTGGGGTCTAAGAACCCGTCTAGGCGACCATTTGCAAGAGCAGCAACAGCTGCAGCTGCAACAGCTAGCGCAAATGACTGCTGCAGCAAGACTGCCTAGTCGTGCAGATGATTCAGAGGCAGCGACGGGGAAGCTGCTAGGTAGTTGCGTTCAGCCTCTGCACGGTCCTGTCCCGTGGCGGTGCCGCAGTTGAATGCATGCCGTCAACGTGCATGAGCATGCATCCGTATGCACCTGCTCCGGCTTGTGTTTGGAGGGCGTCCCCTGCGTGCTCCAGTCTTGCAGCGGGGACGCTGTTCTTTACAATTTATCGCTAAAGGTCATTTTTTTCGTCCTTTGGCTTTTCTTCATCGTTGAACTTTTGGCGCTCAGCCCGCAGCCCTTTGCTGCTCACTTTGCAACTGCCCAAGCGGTAAAACATTTGAGACCAGGGAAAAGTGTAAAAAGGATGAGGGATATATCACCTCAAATTGTAAACACTATCAATATTTATAAAGTTACCAATGCTAGTAGACAAATAACAGTATGAAGGCTGAGCAGCCAGCAGAGGGGGATGGCACTGCGCATGCTGTTGCATACACCTCAGCTAATCAATAACTGCCGGGGTCCAAAAAGGCCGAAAAAGGGGAAAATGGCAGTACAGCGGAGGCTGCGAAAAAACAGGAGGCTGTCGCCCTGGTGCGGCATGGGCAAAGCATGCATGTGTGCAGCCACGGTTGCGTTTCTTGCTGTGTTTAAAGACACGCAAATTTCTGTCGCAGTTCAAAGGCTCCCCAATCAGTTGCTGGCCGCCGGGGGGTTCGGGCTCGGCGGCGAAGTTGGAGGCGCCTCTGCCACTGTCCAGGCAACAAACACACAACGCCAAAAACGCAGACTCCTTGAGGCCTAAATCGTATGTGTGAAGTACGGATAGGTTGCTAAAGCACATACACATATATATACACATAATGCATGCTACAAATATAATACATACGCAGGCAAAGTGCGCGAACCACAGACAACCGTGCAACTCCTGCACTGCAAATGATTACCGCATAAAGGTCTGGGTGCCCTCTCGCACTGCGTGGAAATGAATATGATCAAAACTTCAGTTAGACAGAAGGACTATTGTGTGTGTCCTCGGTAGATGTGCATTGCGACGGCAGCTATTTAGGAGCATCCTTAGAGAGGAACAGAGAAGGCGAAAACCTCACAGCTTCTGTCAACGGCCCTGAAGACCCCCAAAGCCTGGCCGAGCAGTCGCGAAGGGTTGGCGGCGTCTGCGGGAACAATGAGCGTATTGCTGCCTTCCGCCAGTCTGCCGAAGGCAGCTACATAGTTCTCAGCGAGCTGCAAACTCAGTGCTTGCATGCCTCCTGTAAGCAGGTAGTATGGACAGACGAACACAGCATGCACGTCAATGCAGTGACCATGAATTACACACCAAAGCGGTTCACGGTTGCTACTGTCACGTGAAATTAATGGCAAGCAGGGTGGATGTGGCTCTGCCCTGCATTTCTTCCGAGCACGAAAGCAACTTTTCGCAAAAGAAGCCATACTTGAATACGCTAAGAAGGAAGCAACGAGCAGCCGAAGGAAGCAACAAACAAGGAATGCTAGTCAAGCACAGCTGCATGCGCACCTGGAATGCTAGTTGTGTCGGCTATCTTTCGTACACTCTCCGCTGCTGCCGCTGCCCGTTGTCTAACGGCCTCTGCCTGTCCCTCAGCATTCAAAATTGTGGCTTCCTTCTGCCCCAAAGCTATGTTCACAAGCCGTGCCCTCTCGCCTTCGCTTCGCAGCACTTCAGCCCTTTTTAGTCGCTCCGCCTCGGCCTATTTCACAGAACACAGGAGCAGCAGCAGCAGCAGCAGTAGCAGTAGAGGCACTAGCTACGCGGGGGGCATGCAAGAAACGAACCCACGCATCCAAGACAAACGAAACAACCTTCGCGTAGCCAGCAAAAGAGTACTTCACAAACAGCGAATAGTACGACTCCTGTCACGATAGAGGAAGAAGCTCCTCTAAATATCAGAAGAACTGGTAGCAAAAACTGCTATCGTGCGCTTCCAGATATCGATGGGAATCCCCTTTGAGCTTTCTCTCTCAAGCGCGTTTTGTCTGTGTGCGCTGAAACAGGCACTGGAGAAAAAACGACCGGCAAGCGTGGTCTCTATTTCACTGTCTGTAGCAAGCTCTAGATATAGATAAGCGATCTACATCAGCGTTGGACTGCTGCAGCTGGGCACTGAAGATACCGGAGGAGGCGAATAAAAAACAGACAAGAACGTGACAGAAAAATCCATAAAACCGCAATGGAAAGGTCTGCAAAGACATTTACAAGGGAGATACCGCTCCCCGGAAACAAAAGAAGAAGGACGAAAGAAACGGAAACAAATGCAACGCCGACAGAAGAAAGCAGGGAGGAAATCCCTACCTGTCGCTCCATCGCACTTCTAATGTTCGCTGGCAAGAGGATGTCACGAATTTCATAACGGAGGCATGTCAACCCCCACGGCCCCGCTGCGGTATTTATTGCCTGAACAGAAGACAAAACAGAACACACGACGAGACATCGATATCCACTGTTTTGCTTGCGTCATTCTCAAAACATATTGGTGTAACAACACTCGGGGGGATACTGAAGCACTTGTTCCGCATTCAATAGGAGATAAGGCATAGACTCGCTGACACACACAGACACAGATCAACACCAATATCCAAGCACATGTAAACCTGTATGCATGCGGAGCATTGGCTACTTTGGGTGCAAATACACTGACCACACAAACACAGAAAGGATGTGGAGTCGAAAGCAGCCGACGGGCAAAGCGGAAGCTTTTGTCTTATAAACTCAGCACAAGTGAATAGCAGATTTCGGT
The DNA here is from genome assembly GCF_000499605.1 of Eimeria maxima. Taxonomy (NCBI): domain Eukaryota; phylum Apicomplexa; class Conoidasida; order Eucoccidiorida; family Eimeriidae; genus Eimeria; species Eimeria maxima. Next base: position 42,674 of record NW_013564710.1, on the reverse strand, counting down.
TTCTCACTTCTACAATTGTCTTGTTAAGAGCATTTCTCTCGAGGAATGTGTTATCCAGAGTCAGCTTCCCCAGTTCAGATCGCATAGTTGTTTGGGCCAGCTGGGTGACGGCGAAAATGGGGTTTTCAACTCCGTAAGACGCCTAAAAGACATGGAAAAGATCGAAATGTGGGAACACAAGCTTCACGAAAGGACTATCAGCGGTGCATAGAACAGTAGACAGTTGTATTTGTCGAGTGAAGGAGGTCTTTTTCTGCTCCGTGGGCATGTCTGCAAACTGGGGTTTTGTGTCGGTGTGCCTGGTACATCTGCCTTCCTGTGGGTGTAGGTCGTTAGCAGGTAAATTAGATGACGCCAACCAGGAGGGCAAATAAGTCAACCCACTTTGTAGGCATCTTTTATTTGCACGTACAGGACTCCGTCAATCTGTAAAGTGACCTGGACGTACACTCGAGCAGACAGCGAATTCAAAATTAATGGCTCTCCTTTGCCAGCAACCAAGGAAGCAAACATCTCCAAGCATACGTTTGTCAATGAACATGAAAAAGGCTGCGGCGGAAGCACCGCAAGAAAAAACTCTGTTGGTGTTTATGGTTGCGGTGCACTTTTGTAGGAGCCCACATTGTCGCGCGTAATGGCTGTTTGGTTGGGAATTGTAAGAGCCTCCTCCTTCAGCGAATGTATGTACGCCAGTCTGTCTACCAAAGGGATCAAAAAGTGCAGACCTGGGGTAAGCACGCGATGGAAACGGCCAAACCTGGAGCAAATTTCATCAACATAAACAGCACACACAGTGTTGGACGGAAAACTGTATAACGTCAAATGCTCTTTCGATAGCCAACAATACTACATTACTGTGGGAGAAATATTTCGCTTCGGATGAGGCAATTGTTTCTCTGACCCTCGTGCTCTTCCTACCCATGTCGTGCTACTGTCGTTCACATACATGGAGAGAGTGACTCCCTATTTGCCCCCAATATGTTTCCTTCGAAAAGCAACTGAACTGTCTATGAGAAATAGTGAGTGTGAGCAAGGCATAGCAGGACTGTGTTTGGTCGCATAGGCGAAGACGGCTACTCATATGTCGCAGCTTTAGCTGGCACAACGCCCAAAACCCCGATAAGTTTCTCACCTCTCCACCACATAAGCCATCTGATGAGGCACTGAAATAAATCCGAAATGATTCCGAGCAAAAAATGAATCTGGCACTCTCCTGCTGGTGCTCGAGCTGAAGCTGCGTGACCTTGTATTCAATGGCGTGTGTAACTTCCTGAGGAGTGATGCAGAATTCCCATGTAGTCCGTCATTCAGTTTTATCGTGTTTGCCATCGCCATGTTATTTTGGCGAGAATGCCCTTGGTCTGGGGAGGCGGAAGACACAAAGCCTGCCTTCCCATGTGTATGAACATTGCGGTGCCCATTTGAACCTGAAGTGGCCAGCAGAAGGTTTCTGCTGACGTGCAGCCGGTGAATAGTCTCAGAGAGCCACCTCCTTTCTAAAGAGGATGCAGAAAAACCCAGAGGAGATGCTGTAGTGGAAAGGGCTGCTCCTTTGAAGCCCCCCAAGCGAATCATTGCCCACCGCCGCTGTGGATTTCGTGGTGCTGCCCCTAAACACCAGCTACAGCCTTGTTGCTGCCTTTATCAAGCGCTTAAAGACTGCAAATGCTAGACACAGAAGACAGAGAGAGTTTACACTCTTCACATGACACCAGAGCAGGCGCAGCTCAAGGGGGGGCCCCGCATCGACAGAAGCCCGCGAGTGTACTTCGACTACGGAGATAAACAGTAGACGGATCTGCTTTGTTCGTGTTCTTAATAAATGTAATGGTGTCCTGAGCTGCGAGGTTTCCCCTAAGTCATTCACATTCGCGTTAGCTTTGTGGGGGGCCCTCGGGCGGTAAGCAGCATACGCTCGTTTCGGGCGACCCATTCCAATGCACCATGGTTTGCTATAAAATGACACTTTGAGGGGAATGCCGTTTGTTTCACCTTAGAAGACATAGATGCATTCAGGGGAAGATAATGGAATGGTACTGTGCGTAACTTATTTGTGGGACCCGCCATCAGCGAAATACACAGGTCCCGACGAAGATAGACATTACACAACTAATAATTGCCTGCGGGATGAAGTACTTGCAAAATTTGTATTGTTACCAAATGAAGCGGAGTCCATATTGTCGCCTGCGCCCCTAGCTAGGAGAACACCGCTAACTCTAGCGTGCTCTCCTACCTGAGGAAAGGACGACAGTCTTCCCTGATTGTATTCAGCCACAAATTGCAATTGCTTCTGCTCTGCGATCAAATACGGCGGCTGTCCAACTGGCATCCACCTCTGCCTTTGAACTAGCCATTTTAAGCTCGTCTGTGCCTCCTGATATGTGGTTGATGCTTTGTCTGATGCTGATGCGCCTACCGTTGTCTCTTAGAAGTTGCTACAGTCTTCCTACTTGATGCTGTGAACAAGGCAACGGTTCAACAATTTACCGCAGTGTTGATGTGTGCAGAAACAGAATGGGTTGGGTGCAGGTGTTACTGCCGTGCTGCGCGGGTAACAGCGATGTTCAGTGAGTAAGTAACGGCCTCTTCTTGCTGCTCCAGATTGCGGTGCTTCTGTCGAGTCATCGGTTACCTCCTCAGCATTCCAGAATTCTGGCTCTGCTGCTGATGAATGTTGAATAGAAGGCAACACTTGCCCTGAATGCCACCAGCTACAGCAGACAATTAGCTAGACGACACCGAGGTCCTCGACACACTCTTAGTGGCTAGCATGGGCTACAGTAAATGGGACTACGTATAGTACCCTGGTGACTGACACGCCGAGTGGGTTTATGAGGATCGCTAGTGCTCAACGATTCCAGAAGAGCATGCGAGTGCCCGCTTGGGGACGACGATTACAAAGGTGGGGTGCACACGGCACGGGGTACAATACATTGTAAACAACTGCCGATTCATAATGTTGTTATGCTCGCTGGAACCAACTAATTGTTGTGGTGCTTCCTACGTTCCTGTGTCCCCCTATGGCTAGCTCAGTGGAGTATAGGCAGCTTCCCGTTTGCAGTTTCAACCCAACCTTTGTGCCTTGCCAGACACCTTTCAGTTTCCCTGTCTCATGGCTCTGGGAAGCGGTGGCAAGCAAACACATACTTTTACTTTGGTTGGTGTGCCCTTACAAAAGCCTGTTCCCATATCCAGCGCACTGCAGAGAGAGCAGCATTGACCAGTGGCAGGCTCAAGTTAGCGCAAGCAGTGGGGGTGAAACAAAGTGCAACAACACAATCTGCAAGAATGAAAGCAAATGCAACCTTTTTCTCAGAAGCAAAACAAAGTCTGGAGTAGCAAACGCACCTTGTGGTGCGCATTTTGGAGGCGAAATAACGGCTGCAAAAAGGAACCAAAATTTCCCATTGCCCCCAAGCCGCAGCGACATTTATATCTGGGAAGTCGAGATGGGTGATGACAGTGCCCGCGAGTTGTTCTTGCCTGAACAATTGCCTTTTGGAAAACAAGCTGCCGGTAATGAATTGTGAAAACACTGATAGTTGGACGAGACGCAAGTGCTACATTTGTCTTTCTGCCATAAAGCGCCCCGACGTTTGTTCCCTTCCCACTGGGGGAAACACGCTGATCAACATCTATTATGGGAGAGGAGAAAAGGGACTGAATTCCTGATAAATTCCTACTTGCATACGAGCAAACGTACACGTAGCAACTTCAGGTAGAGCATGCTACGCACAACCCTGAACATATGCACCTACTTTCGGCAGCCGCAACTACAGGGAAAAAATGCATGGGTCACGTTAAGAGCAAACTAAGCTACGCTTTAATTGAAATGATGAACTTTCGTAGGGAATACTGATAGCGAAGCAGCAGCGGTGCTCAGCATAGCTGAGTGGGACTCCTTGTTAGGTTTTGAGTCGAAATCAACCCAGATATAGGAGTTGGACCACTTCTTCCTCCATAATGAGAGACCCAACCGTTAGTGCGCTTTAAATCAAGAAAAACGGTTTGCACGTAGTCACGGATTGCGAGTGAACACGCACGAAGAGCACTCTCATGGGCAACGACTCCCGGGTTGTCGAGATTTGATATAAATGCTTTCCATGGACTTGTGATGTTGACAGGAAGGAGCGTTTTCAATACACGCACAACCACACCACCTCACAAGCCCGCTCGCTGCAGCCGCCTTGTGACCACTGAAGTGTGCGAGTTCAATTCGGCAGTAAGTTCCGGCGGCGCAGAGTACGGGGTTTTCACTTAGTTACTTCCACTTGTTTCCATAATTTATTCGCCAAATATACCTAAGTCCTTATTGAACACAATTTCAGGTTGCCACTGTCGTGTGCAGCGGCCTCGTGCACCATCGGACAACTGCTGCCGATCAGTGGGTTGCTGCGGTGATCGAGTTGACCAATTGCATTCCGGGGAGCACATTTAGATGTCAAGGTATGGTTTATCATAAGAACTAGTAAATAATATGGCGGCTGTCCTTTGCTGACAGCTGTTATGTATTGCGGCCTAGCGGGCCTTCGACATGGCAGGTAGAAGGTGTACCACATGATGGGTTTCGACAATTAGCCGTGGAGAGCAAAACCAGGAGCAAGATATTTGCTATTTACAGCCACGCCCTAGAGATATTTCTCTTCAGTGCACGCAACCGAAGATGAATTTTGCAGCGACGCTCGCTCGGGGCCTCTTCCCTGGCTCCGAAGTTGAAGGCCGGCCGGCTTCCGAGTCAGCTAACCCCGCTAATCTCGGGGAGGCTGAAGGAGGCTCTTTGGAGGACCAAGAGCTGACTCAGGAGGAGGAGTCGCCTGTCTCTGCAGAAAAGGAAATGCTGCCCATTGGCGACGCTGTGCCGGAGGGGGAGCATGTGCGCACTCTTCGAGTGTACAGCAAAAGCTCATCACCCTCACCAACAGCACCAGTATCAGCAAAAACATGTCCAGACTTAAGCTCAACTGCCGCGGGAGTTCCTGACGAGGAGAGGAGAGCGGAATCGGGCTGTCGGGAAGTTCAGGTTCTGCGGGTATTTCGCGAGCCCGATGTTATGATAGCCCCAAATTTGATCACAAAAGAGCAGTGCCTTCACCTTTTGAACCTCTCCGAGGGGAAGTGGACTCGCAGCAAAACAAGTATAGGGATGACTTCCGCACCCCAGGTACGCATGTCGGTGTCCTTACCAATAGTAATTTTGCGGCTACCCTTGTGGGCGGTGCTGCCGCGGTTTCAAGCCAAACAATGGTTCATTTGCATTCCGAACCTTATGAAACATGTGAATATATGCTTTGCAAATTTAACACGTTGGCGGTAGCTTTGTTTGTGTTGTCGGACGGCCGTGCGTGTGTGATGCTACTCCCACCTGGTTAGGTTGTGTAAGGTTATTTTCGTTTGTGCCCCGTTTGAAGCCAGGGGGTTCATTAGTGTCGTAGCCACTGTGAGTTATATATGTCTACTGCATTCTGGGGATGCAGCTGCATAGAGCGTGTGCGTGACTGCATGCGCCTTCATCTACGTTCAGACTGCATACAAGACGACGGAAAGCCAGACACGAACATCATACTCAGTGATGCTCGAGGAGGCGCAGACACCCGGTGTGGTGTCTGTTGAGCTGTTGGCTTGTGCTCTAGCTCGGCTGCCTCTGCAACACCTCGAGTCTCTTGTTCTCGTGAGATATGCTGAGGGGGAGTACTTCGCAGAGCATCACGACGGCGGCTTCAGGCCGAAGACAGTTCTCCTCTATCTTAACGGTGAATTTCTCTGCTCCGCAGTGGCCTCTGCACGCTCTCCATATCATAAGCACGACTCCTGTTCCTCTATTGCGCGGTCTTTACAATGAAATAATAATGTTGTCTTGTGTACTATAATATATGCAAATGTATGCCTACGTAACTTACGACCCTTACCCTCCTCCTATATAATATAGCGGCACCCGCTTTGGGGACACATTTTTTCTGTAGAATATCCAGTGATTGTAGTATATCTGCCTGTATTTGACATTCAGACGTCGAAGATGGAGGCTACACGCATTTCACACGTCTTGGCCTGAAGATTGCACCTTCCCAGGGCAGTGGGGCGGTGTGGAGCAATGTGACACCTGGTGGTCAGATGGACTTCCGCACTTTGCATGCCGGAGTGGCTCCTACAAAAGGCACAAAGTATGTCGTAAATTGTTTCTTCAATGAGGCAGTTGTCAGACACGAAAGACCACCGGCCCCTTTGCCCCTTGAGCCACCACAGGGCATCCAGAACGCCGTGCAACATCCTACAGGTGCAGTTCCTCTCCAGCCAGGCCAGAGTGAAAAGGACACTGCGCAACGTGACATAGCCAGCGGACGGTATCACGCTTACGCTGAACATGCACAGCTGCAGCAACGGCAGCAGCAGCTGGGGGAGGGTAGCCAAATTGGGGAGTCTCAGCACCGTCAAATTTGGGGGGCTCCTAGCACCGACGGACTGGGGAAGAAGCTGACAGCATGCCCATCTGGTTTTTTTCCGATGCCTCAGCAGCTGTGGCAGCAGCACCAGGTGTCTCACCTAAGCATCTGCAACCCTGCAGGGGTGATAGGCGACGGTGTCAAGCTACCCGTGCCTCCCTTCGGGTTTCCCGTCACAGCCACCGGCTCTCCACCTGCTGGCTGGCATACGCATGCACCTGGGGGTTTGCCTCTAGATCGGCGATGGGTATGATGTCTTAAGGCATTGATAGCCACCAAAGTGCAAAGGGGAGAGCAATTCGTAGATAAACGACGAAGTGAGACCTCTTCAGGAGAAGCCAGGGCCACCGCCGCGGGCTGCAGCAGACCCTGTACGTTGTCCCGCACAATGGTGTCTGTCGCAAATCAGTGCCATAGCGCTTCCACTTCTTAGGAACTTCACTGCAGCCACCAAAACGAGCACTAGGCATATTCTGTGCTGTGTTGATGACGCGCCGTCACTCCGTGTGTCACGCTGGGCCGTGTTCGGTTTTGAGGCTTATAATGGCATAGACTGGTCCACACTCTGCAACAGCCGTTGTGAGCAGAATGTGTTCGACAGCTCACGGCTGCCTCAACAGGGTCTAGAAGTGGGCTGTAATAACCTGCTACACGCATAGCGCTCGCAGCAGCAACGGCCTATTCCGCACCAATCCGCCCAAGGACACGCAGGAACAGCTTCAAAAGAGACCCGAGTTTGCTTAGCTCATTTAAAGACGTGTTTGATTTCAGTTCAGAAGTAGCCCCCTTTGCAAGCTATGCAGACAGGAGGCAGAAACACAATCCAGAGGAACAGTTGGAGCAGGTGTTGCTTGGGCTTTCTTCGGCGTATGCTGAGCACTGGCATACCGTTGCCCGTCACTTTTCTCCCTTGCTCCAATCCATCAAATAAATATAGGTACTATCAATGAAGCTCAGCAGGGGGATGGGGTGAGGCTCTATAACCCAGCTGCAGCTTTTTTAGTCAGACTAGCACAGCTGGTAAAACGGGAACTCTAAACTGCAGACAAGCTAGTTGCCCTCGTCTTGTGGGGCACACCTTGCTGTTTTGGCATCCTCACACACATTAGGGGACCCCTGACCCTGTTTTACACTCCCATTGAGGCATGTACTTTGTCCTGGCTTGGAATCTAGCTGAGGCCTCAAGAGCGCCTCTGCTAGTTGCGTCGCGATAGGGGAAAAGCTTCTGAAAGCTGCGGCTCCCTCCGGCCTCCTCTACACACAATCAGAAGTAAAACAGATATGGCGGCCTAGATGCTTACAAGCAGTCACGATTGGAGCGAAAACCAGGCACAGGGGCATGCAAACAGCGGAAAAGATAATCGCATGCCAAGCGAAACAGGAACGACAATCAACTGTAGGTACAACTTAGCACGCAGAACACGACCTGCAGGGCAGAGTCGCAAGTGCGAAGCAGAAAGGGAAAAGTAGGGTTCATTGATAGGTTAGGAGACAGCACGCTGCGTGTCCTCTACCGTCATCTCAATTAACAGTCCTCTCAAGGCCTTCGTGTTGTCCAAGCTCTCAGTGGGAGCCAACGCAGCCAACCTGGGGCAGAAACAGCCACAGAGACAGGAGACAGAACAACGAATGCAATGCAGACAATGAAAGGAGGAGAGAAGGGAAAAAAGTACAGAACAGAAGGGAGTGACGGACGGCGGCGTAGGGAAGCATGGGCTAAAGAACCTGCGTGGACGTGAGCCTCTCTCCACAAAGTGAGCTGTTTACCCAACCACAAGAACAGGGCCTGCGCAGTACTTGGGCTTAGTGATGGTGACTGAAAGTACATTGTTTAGGTGTTATGCATGCGAGATGCACACTTGCAGTTCAATGAAAAAGTTAAGCGTGCGAAGTATCAGACTTGTGGCCCTTACCGTTGCATGCCGTAGATAAGAGGGTCAAGGGACACCTCGTAGCCGTCTAGTTCGACATAGAAGAGTACTAAAAACTTAACAAGTGAGTCACAGGTCGCCTGATGCATCTTGCGGACGCCTTCCCTTGCCAGCGCGTGCATGAGCGGCCTGCAGGAAACAGGTCCTCCACTCGTGTTTGGTGTGCATCCCCAGAGGCAAATGATGATGCTCACGCAACCGTGCGTACATCACAACGAATATAAATGTGCCCCATGCCGTGTTTGTGCAGGGTGATCTAGGATGCAACATAAGAGCCCAAGCACGTCCCGTCTCTGTCGTGTCTAGCTCTGGGGGAAGCACTGCGTTCTTGAGCTAGCCAGGATGAACCTGTTTTCTGACCTGTGCCATCTACGGCTCTTATCATGGGGGGATAGGCCCTCAGTCTGTTCCCTCTGTGCAAAATCGCAAACGCTTAGCGCCTCCATCAACTCAACCAAGAGACGCAGCGATATGCACGGTAAGCGGTAGAACACGGACAAGATTAGACGCCGAATGACGGGGTGCAACGGAGGCCTTGCACTCCTTTCAGACACTTCCCGGAGACCCTCTGAGTTTACGTTTTCGTTCTGGTCCTCTGAGTCACTGCAGTTTGCTGTATGCTGTGTCGGCGCTCCCGTTGCAGTGCCACTGGTGTCCACACGAACCACAGCGGGAGTCTGAGCAAAGCTACAGCTTTCTGGTGGCTCAGAATGCTGCTGCTGTTGCTGTTGCTGCTGTTCATGTTGCTGCTGTCGCTTAACGGAGGCTGTCGTTCCGAATATCATTTTGCTCGGTGGTCTGTGGGTTGGGGGTACAAGGGCCTTCAGGGAGGCCAAAATGCTCAACGTTGAAACACGAAATGCGGGATGCATAGCAAAAATAAAGGGACGGATTGCTGCCAGGCCAACGGCAACCGCAAGGAGGTAACAATGTGCGGCTGACCAAAAGGGAGAGCAGGGACTAAGACGCGCATCTCCCACAGATGCCCAAGGGTCGTCTTCACTAACTAGTCCAGCCCCGAAGGCCCCCACTCCATCTCCCTTCACACCAGCAGCATCAGTATCTACGGCGGCACAGCCTGCAACCCCAGAAGTGAAGGCTGCTGGAGCTGCCGGTGATGCTTCAGGCTCTTCTCCTGCAAGCCCTGAAAGCTGTTGAACTGCTGTAGCAGGAAGCATTCCCTGCAATAAACTGGCCTCAAGGGTCCGTACGGCAGCTGCGGCGACATGAGGTGGAAGCCCGGCCACCGGTTCTAGTGCTGCAGCAGCGGCAAGGAGGTCGCATGGCTCGTAAGGACCCATGCTTTTCAGGGGCTGGGAGCAGGCTTCCTCTATCAGCCTCCGCAGGCCTACAGGCCCGGCTCCAAGGCGTGTTAGACCGGAGACAGCCCCAAAAAGCAGCGGCAGCCGGCGCGCCGAAGGCACATGGCCCAGTACTGAAGGCTGCACGCAAATAGCGACAGGAGCAGCAGGAGACGGAAACATTCCTCGAAAGGAAAACCGGGGATGGAAGAGAGAAAAGGCCAGACATCCACATCGTGCCGGGTGTACACGGTATAATATGAATATGTGCACCGTGTAAATTTGAAGATATGCCACCCAGCTAATATTCTGGTGTTTGTCCTTACGACATGCTACACTTGCACTAGTTTAACTAGGTGCTAAGTCATAAAATACAACACTCCGTGGTATCTCCTGGAAAGTTCTCAAATGCGTAGGACACAAAAGGAACTAGGCCAACAGCCTCGGCAATCTAAAGATTCAACAGAAGCTGATAAGAAATAACTTGGCATCTTTTCATTTCGCTTTGAGAGTGAAGCTTGGCTTGGAGGCACTGGAGCTCAGCAGGAAACAGTCGACCAAGAGACAGACAACCCAACAAGCCACACCTCCTCGTTAAGCAGGTAAGGAGCCAACACTTCTACGAGACGGCGGAGTTGGGATCTTGTTGGAGTGTAGTTGAGGTTTGCCAAACCCTTCGTGCACATCACCAGCGCCTCTCCAGTTATTTCCGCCGCTGCCGGAGATAAGCGCCCTCTGAGAGGTAGTGCTCCTGCGTCCCTTAAGAGAGCTGCAGGGTCCTTTCTCTCTCCTAACGGCGTCCCCGCGTCTGCATCAAGTCTCTCCCTTTGTTTCTGTCGCTGTTGCCGGTACACAACCAGCTCAGAAACAGCACAATCAACCGTCTCCAGAAGTACGCAGAAAAGGGCCGAGTCTCGGAAGTCCGTCCGCCCTGAAGCAGTGCAGCAGGGTTAGCAGCAGGATCAACAACAGCAATGGACGCCGAAAACATTCAAATTGATTAACAGCAACACTGTATGCAACAGCCAAGGACGGCGGAAAATGAAACAAGAGGTATAGTGGACGAAGCAGAGACAAAGTGTCCTGAAGCCTGACCCTCTCAGCCGCTGGAACGCATCCCACTAGCTCTAGTTAGACACAGTCAGCTCGCAATGATACAGATGCAAGTAGCGGAATCCCCTCTAAACGCCGCTGCCAAGTGGAGAGGAAGACGTGGCCTACAACTTACCCAGCGCATGAAGAAGAAAACACGCTTGGAGAGGGGACAGCCATTCTTTCCTGTGGTTGGGTGCCTTTACCCAATGGCTACTACTATTGCTTTTGATTTTGTTGTTGAAGCCGCCGGTAGCTGTTTCAGCAACTTCGTGCACCTGCTGACCTTCCGGCTGCTGCGCAGCAGGGAGAGGCTCGAGTGCCTCCTGGCAGCATTGTTTCAGGACCCGCGCTGCTGCGGAAAAAAAGGGTAGGAATTGGGCTGTATAAATAGCCGAGAAGTCGGAGAGTAGCAGCTGCAAGTCCGCTGGCTTTAGCTGTGACACTCGGCGCTGCAGGGCTGCACACAGTGGGACCAGTACATCCCTCTCGGCCACCCCCGGAACAAGCTGAAAGACTCTCAGTAATCTGCGCAGCCAAACCCACAACAACCCAACACGGCACAGGCAATTAGGCGCAAACCCTCCATAGAGGCGAACACAAAGAATCCTGTCTGCCCCTCTGAACAGCTTCACCACCCCGTTTTTTCCCGCTGATATCCTCTCTTATTAAATATGGAGAGGCAGACAAAATGCGGCGACAGCGGAGACCCCATAGCAACAGAGGAGATGGCTACACGCTAAATACCCAATGAAAACGAGTACTGGAGGACACCTAAGAAGCCAGACACCGGATGGAGACCATGGAGGAGACAAGCAATGCAACAGACAGAGAGACATGCAACAGCAAGAACAACAGGACAACGTACAGAAAGACAACAGCAGGGGGCAGCAGCACGACGCTACCACCGACAGATAAAGCCGGGAACCTAGCGGCACCCGTAAGAGGCCGGGTACAGACGACAGTTGTCTCGGGAAACAAAAAGTTAATCTAGCAAACAAAAACTTTCCTGTGTAGCCTAAGGACGGAGAGGCGTCTTTCTGGTTGGCTGTGGAGCAGATAAGCAATGAGCTGGTGCAGCAGTCGCTCTGGAGGGTTCTTTCTAAGGGCTATGAAGTAGGCCAAGTCCGCTGCCTCAAAGGGAGACAGCTGCCCCTGCTGCTCCCAAACGCTTCGCAGCAGCAGCATTTGGCCTTGTCCACCTGTTTCTTGTTGTCGCCTCCGCCACTGCCCGGCGTCGCAGCTCCCAGAGGCAGAAGGGCTTCGTGATATGCCCTTAGAGACTACATGGGGGCCCCCTTTGCTTTCGATGGGGCCCGAAGTCCCAGAAGGGCCGACCCAAGCAGTCTTCTCTTGCTGAGCTTTGTACACATCCCACTGAGAAGCAGAGGCAAGCATCAGCAGCCACAGGGGTTATGCAAGCGCACGCAAAAGCCACATAGAACGGCATACAACCTTTTACTTTGTCTCTGCGGCCTTAACTCAACGCATTCTTGTAGCGTTGGGCTAGAGTGAAGACTACAGTTCAACAAAATTCGGTCCCTAGGAGAAATATGTAGAAGATAAAATCCGCGACACGTAAGCCTATTGGGTAACCAACTACAGGTGCCAAGCAGTTGGAAACAGAATTGCCCAGCAAATGCATGTACTTGCCTTGGCCTTGTAGATCAAGGCGGGAACTACGGGTGCCCCCGTCGATTTGTTCTTGGCCGGTTTCTGCCTGTTGCGGTCTTGGGGATGTGAATGGAAGAAACGCAAGGGGATACAGCTGCACTTGTTGAAGCAGTGGAGGCTCCTCTGTAGACTAGGTATTCCAAGCTCCACATTTATATGGCTCGTGTATGAAATACTCATGAGCCCATGTGGCATTAAGTGTTGTGGAGCAACGCAGAGAGGTCCCAATGCTCGGGTGGCGCCTGCATATCTGAAGCTGGGGTCAGGGGAAGCCACTTCCAGAGTGTGCTTGAGGCCTGATTGGGTGCGGATGAAAACCCGCAAAGGGCTCTTCAATCCTGTAGGCGGCATGGAGCAGTTACCGGCGCCGACGTATTACCGACAACGCTCGCGAAACCGGCAAACACGACGCAACGCATGCTTCATGCGATGCAAGGCAATGAGCGTCTTCTTCCGCTCATCATTTCTTGCAGCTGCGCCCCAGATGGGCAGTTACCCACAAAAGGACGCTGAGATGAATCATCGCCAGCCGCATACCAGAAGATTCCACCGCCGCCGCAAGGACTCGATGGTGAGGATCTGTCCACGATTAGAGGATTCTTCAAGGGGGAAGGCTCAAAAAGAGTCCAGACATGAAAGAAAACGCGCTGCAAATTGCCATTTCAGTGCTGTCATGCTGCTTAAGGGGGGAAGCCCACCACCAACCTGTCCTTTCCCGGAGTTCTAAATTTCGAACGGCGCAGGACACATGGATATTCAAATACTTGTGGACGTGTGGCTTCGGGAAAACCGGTTGCTATTTCCTCCTTAAGTTTGACTAAACAACTTTTCGCTCTTCTAGTAAGTTCTCGAGGGGAGGCTGGGCTCGCCTTGCAATGCGCCCTACGGAGGCGAGCAGCCTTGGCCGGACGGTATGGGCTGTGCGTTTGTTTAGTGTGGTGGTAATGAAAGCCTAGGGAATATGAACACACAAGAATATAAGGATATGTTTATCTTTTTCAACCTGCGGAATTCAGCATGCAGGGAGGACCCCGCATGCATCTTTTCGTCTCGCCATCGACAGTTTCTTTCAAGGTGACTCAGCGCCCCCACGAGCCAGCCCTCCGCCACAAAGAGTTATCTTTTTCCTGGTCAGTAAATCTTGGCATTTACATTTATTAGGTTTGAGGCAAAGAGACCCTCAGCGCAAGAGATTCTTCCTCCTTATACGCAGGTCAATCCAATCGCGCGCCGGTACCCAACAAGCCGCCACCGCAATGTACACAAGTTAGAAAGAATTCGCGCTCTTATACTTATGCATTGGTGTAATCGTGTGTGCATGCAGGGGCCTGAACATGAACAGTGCGCGGCGATACTTGTACGTGTGCTTTCGTGTTCATTCATCTGCGTTTGACGCAAGGAGCACCTTGCTTGGTAGGGTAATCTTGCTACACATCTGATTCATGTTGACCCAATTGAATGCTCATAAAGGAGCAGCAACCGCGGCCACAGCAGCCAAGTAGCATCACCACCTGTGAAGGCCTAGACATGAACAGGCTATACTCTGAAGACAGTGGAACGCGGCATACAAGATCGGCGCACATGAACTCGTAGCCCTGCAGAGCAAATGGATATCGACGAGGCAGCACGGGATACCAGGCGGTTCTTCTGGCTGACGCAGGTCTTCGTGGTGCTGCTGTTTGGACTTCAGCTTTCTTTGTGCCTACAGGCTGAATGGGGTAGCGGCTTCTCCCTAAACGACATTACTTCCGGTGGGCGCTTGTGCACATAGGGATAACTGCGTTTCCACGTTTCCCACACGAGCCGTAGACTGGGTCCCAAGATCCAGCGTGCAAAAAAAGCGGGGGGAGGCTGGCATGAGAGTCATTCTGCAGAATGTGAATCCTGCATGTTCGGTGCCTTCTGTTCCTTTTTATGCACCCCACCACCCTTCATCCTGAGCCGCCTATACCACTTATTGGTTCTTGAATGGGTAAAACCGCAAGCGTATTACAGCAAGCCTGCAACCCACTGGAACCCAACCACTGGAGAGGTCACAGGCACAGAGACGGCTCTGCTGAAGCCTGCTACCGTTATGCACCTAAATATAAGAGTGGGCCACATGCTCACAGCTGTCCATCAGAAAATCTATACTTGCCACTAAACGACTTTCCATGCAACTTGTGCTGTTGTTTGTTGCAGTTCAATTCTTTAACCTGCATCCGCTCCTGAACATGTTGGCATTCGGGGTGGCAGCAACAGAATCGGTGAGACTCGTCACAGGTCCGTATTATACAGGAGATACCTGGGCATCACTGGCAGTGCTGCCCGCGTGCCTCTCCCTAGGTGGCCTTGTCGGGACCTTCATTGTCGCAGGAGCCCTTCCGGTAGTTTTCGAGCTACGGTCCTGTAGCTAAAAGACCTCTTGAGAAGGTTTTAACTTGCGCGCCACTGTGGTGTTTCCGGCTTCTATTGAATATATTTCGATCCTTACTTTGTTCACATTGCGTTTGTGTGTTTCCACTGTTTCCCGGAGCTTCAGCTGATAAGCTTCAAGGCTCTAGGTCTCCGCCATGGAGCGGCCAAGACAGTGCACGCCTGCCTGCAGTTGGCATCCTTACTCTTTGGCAGCGCTGCATTCATTGTCGTCCTTCTCTTTCACAACTCCAACAAATTCCCAAATTTCTACAGGTCAGCCGCTCATCCGTGCAGAATCGCCTTTCCATTGAGCCCCTGCGTAGTTGTGTGGCAAAATGCCTCATTGGGAGGCATTTTGCAGCTGAAGGGACTGCGCGATTCTTCAAGGAGAGTTGAGGACTCCCTTGGCCTTTCGGTATGCCAGAGGAGCCTTTCTCCCCCTACCAGTGGCCAGCTGTGGGGCCCCAGCTTCTGGCTGGCCATCGGATTGTAGAGAGTTGTGTTGAGTTCTTTGGTGTCGCATCCGACCATTCACAGCATTCGCGTGCCCCAGGGAGATGTGCGACTGCAGCGTCCATAGTTGGGTTGGGCTGGCAGTGTACGCCCTGTCCTGGTGCCAGTTCCTGTGTGGTGAGCATATGCGCTGATTAAGCACCCCTCTTGCTCTCTAGCGCGGCACGTTATAGTCTAGAAGCTTTGAGCTGTCTACCATTGCCCGAGGTCCTGCAAGTTCAAGGGAAAAGTCGATGGTGCGTTTGGGGCTGCTTTTCTGCGGCTCAGGCCTCGTCATATTTTGGCTGCCAAGGTTCGCGCCTGGGTCTGTGAAGGCCGCCTACCTCCGCTATCACAAAATAGGGGGCATTGCCATGTAAGAGAGCTCTCAGCCGTGTTCCGAAGCTGTTTTAGTGCTTCGCATACATTCGTGCGGCATTCGATTGTCGCGTGGAGCCTTGTAAGGGCCTCCTAGTTTTACTGAAAAGACCTGTGAGGCCCTCGCGGTCCAGTTCGAGCCTTCAAGAGGCATTGAGGGCCTGAATCCACAGGCTGGCAGCAGGGGCAGGTGCTTCTTTGTATGTTAACTGCCTCCTGTGCTATCGCCTCGTGCTCCGTCTTGTCCAGTGCTGTTGTTTCTCACTACCGTGAAAAGGGGCATTCCGTTTAGCCATGAATCTACTGCTACTCAACCAAATCTCCAATATGCACGCATCTCTATCTTGGGTCGTCAGAGAATTAGGTGTTCATATTGGGGGTTCGGCTGACGTGATTATTGTCTGTGGTCTCCGCCAGTTGGCTGCCGTCTGTATGTCTTCGTTTGTCAGATTGTGGTTGATGCGGGTTTGTTGATGAGCACTGAGGTGTGCTTTTTTACTTTTTGCTTGTTGTGACTGTGCTCATGCCTTTCTGCCTACCCACCTGTGACTGCTTTTCTGGGGTCGTTTGGTGCAGCTATGCCGGGGCCCTGGCGGCTATCTGCTCAGGGCTTATGCAGAAGCAATCCTTCTTGCGCAGCAACAGCCCCAAGGTGCCGTTGTTCGGGACTGCAAACCTCCTGGCTAATGCATTAGCGCTCACTGCAGTGCTGACCCTCTTTGCAGTGAGACGACGTTTTAGCGGATGCTCGCGGGGACCCGGCATCCCCACTTGCCTCCCTCTACAGGCTACAGGCTGTTGCCCACACCATCAAAAAATGCCGAGACGCCGCTATCGCTCCTGCTGCTGATGCTGCTTCTACTGCCGCGGCTGCCGCCACTTTTGCCGTCACTGCTGCTGCGTCTGCTTTCCTGGCTACAGCTGCTGGCTGCTCCAGCCCAATTGGCTAGATATGTAGGTGTGGTACTAAGTCCCGCTCGCCTGTTTGTTTGTGGATGCTCACTACTGCAGGTTTTGGGGGTATTGGGCTTTGAAAGCATCTCCCTTACTCGGGGCCTCCTGTCAGAAACGGCTTCAGGCAATATGTCTCCCCAGGATGGGGACTTCAGTGCTGGTGGCTCCGCTACAGACACCGAGCGGCTTCGCTCCAGGACTCCCAACCGGAGGGCGAGGTGACCTTGCTGCCTGTTCAGAGGCATCCTAACTGCAGCAAGAGCACCAACAATAGGTGCGGCTGCTTCTCGGGAAGCCACCGGATATGCAACTTAGGGGCCGGAGCTAGCGCGTCTAAAGCTATAGAGAGCAAGGACGACCTATTTTCTTGGTGTTGTTTCGACAGAGGAGTTGTGTATCCGCCCCGCGACTCGTGCTCGCCTCTGTCTGTCTCCTCCTGACGGCCTGTCAGTATGTGTATCTGGTTGAATACAGCAGGCTGCAGCGACGGCCTTGCTGCCAGATAACAAATCAGTATTTAGACCAACCTCCCTTGAGCCGCCGCGACAGGCAGACGACTGGCTGGACTCTACGGGAGCGCCGTCCTTTGTGAAGACAGGCAGCAGCTGCAGGGGTTTAGGATATACATATAATGCATCCGTACTAACCGCACATTAATACATGTTTGTGGGCTCATCGCTATAGGACGGCGAAACGGCTACTTATATATTAGTGGGTTCTAGGATATACGTAAACAGGCCCCCAATATAGACGCACATTAATGCAAATATACAGGCTCGTCACTGTAGAATAGCTAATACACGGGGGAACGGCGCCCTACTCAGGCGAAGCCAACAGGGATCCAGGGAAGCAGGAGGGGCCCGCCCAGCTCCCCTGTAGCCGCGTCCACCTCGGATTCCCCATGGGATACCGTCGCACCACCTCGGATTCCGCATGGGATACCGTCGCATGCTTGCACTGACGATCCCCAACAGCGGCCTAAACCCAGTCCCATTAATCCCACCGGCCATTCCTAGGATCCAGGTGCTGTGCGCTAAGCTCCACAGTCTACTACAATGGTAAGCGAGTTATCTCTTCATAGGGGACCACACATCCTGCCGCCACCTTTACTGTACTTGCGTTCAAATTGGATTCTGAAGACAAGAGACGTGTTTTGCAATGGTCTACAGTTTGAGTGCACGGGGTAGAAGGGTCTTCACGGTTGCATGTGGGGTTGCCGTGCCAGCAACGCCACGGCAAGAGCAAGGTGCCTTCCAGATCATGGTCCGCCACAGGCCTTCGAGCCACTATGACCAGTACGTCTGGAGGTTGGGGTGGAGGTCCTCTACTTTGGTGTCACTCCGTTCTTAAGCGTTTCCAAGGAGATGTAACTCACAACGGTCTCGGGTCAGACCGAACCCGCCCAGCACGTAAAACGAACTAGGCACAGTCCACCCACAGCTAAATGCTACGCCCTGCCCCGCGCGCTCTCCCGGGCCTAGCCAACAGCCAGGAAGCAATTATGTTTCCCCCCACAACAACCCCGCTCACCCCACCACCAACTGAAGAACACCAAAGGAGTCTGTGTAATTTCCTTGCGGCTTCTCTGGCAAGATGTCAGGCATCCGGCCTCCCAATTCTACGTTAGCCGTCAATGGCATTCTCTCTCAAACATTACAACACGTTCTGACTCTGCAGCGCTAGCCACGGACCCCCCTCCGCAGGGGCCTAGCGGCGTCGCTCGCGCTGCCTTCAGCCTCGATTGACTTTGCCTACCCTGAGGGGAAGCCATTGGAGTCTTAATGCCAAAAACTACGTTGCACACGCTCGAGACTGATGCGCTAGGAGGTAAAAGCAGCAAAACCTCGTACGCCTCTGCGGGCCAGTGGGCGTAGGAGAGGGGGGCCGGGAAGGCGGCAGCCGAAACTTTCGGGTGTTTGCGGCTGAATATCTTTTTTTGTTGCAAGTTTGACACTTTAATTTGTTTGAGTTTCATTTAAATGCAAAAATAAAGCAAGATACCGCTGAAGCGGCAGCTAAAGATAAAGTGCGTGCGGGTCGGGGCTCCCTAGACCGCAGGCGCAGCAGCATCTGCAGCAGCAGCAGTAGCTTCGGCTGTAGCAGCAAACTGTCTGCGTTTGAAGCCGTTGGAGTTTATTTTCTGGTTCTTTCTCACAACGAAGGCCAGGAGACCACTGGTCTGTCCTTCGCTGCAGCACCGCTGCAGCAGAGCCGTTGCGCGCAGCGGAGCAACCGGGGGCCCAAGCCCAGGCAACTCGTGCTTCCTGCCCCCAGCCTCTTCCTCTCACTGCAGGCCACTCCTGTCTTCTTCTCCTGCCTTAGTAACACCAGCTTGGCGCCTTTGCAACCGCTTTGGGGTCCAGCAGCTTATCAGGTTCCCCGTTTGTCTTTACACTCGCTGTTGCCCTTCGTTCACTTCCCCCCTATTTCAGGAGGGGATCTGTCTCTGCCCAGGGTTCTCTTTGTTTTGAAGGGAGCAGCTAAGGTAGAACCTGAGGCCCTGGGGAGCTCGCAGCGGCTTTGCTGCGGCCGCGGTGGCCGAGGAGCACCAGCACCAGCACCAGCAGCAGCAGCAGCAAGGGTCCACAGCGTTTCGCACCTACTATGCTCTCTGTACACTGGATAGTGCGCGTGAGCAGATATCTTTGAGGCCGGCATTGGCCCGTTTGTCGACATTTTCCTAGTTTGCTGTGCTGCCGCCGCCGTCGTGCGGCGTCTGTACAGCTCGATTCTGTCTTCATCCCTAGCACGGCCTATGCAATGGGCACTTATCTTTCCAGTCCCCTGTCGGGGAAGGAGGTCGCTTCGGGGGCCTGCGAGTCGATGGGCCTCCGCTGGGGTGTCTGCAGCATGCAGGGCTGGCGCGTCTCTATGGAGGACGCCCATTTGGTTCTGTATGCCAAAAGAGTAGGAAGTCCCTCAGCAGCAAGTACGGGGGGAGCTCCCCCCTACGCTTCTCCACGTGATGGGGCCCTTCCAGATACAGCGGGGGCCCAGCACCAGCAGCAGAAGGACGAGCTTAGCCCACTGGGGCCAAGACTGCCTGCAGGCGGGGTGCAGCAACATCTGCTTTCTCAGCTGCTCCTGGGATCAGGATCGGGACCCGGACTGGGAGCGGGACCCAGCCTTCAGCGCAGTACGGACAGTTGTTACGTTTTCCTGCCAACGGAGGTGGAGCTGCATAAGGACGAGATTGGGGGGCTGTCTTCGTCAGCTGCTGCTGGCCCAGTAACAGCAGCATCGGCAGCAGCAGATGATGGGGGAGATGCGGCCGATGTGGAGGCAGGTGAGTCTGCAGAAGG
Source organism: Eimeria maxima (assembly GCF_000499605.1). Taxonomy (NCBI): domain Eukaryota; phylum Apicomplexa; class Conoidasida; order Eucoccidiorida; family Eimeriidae; genus Eimeria; species Eimeria maxima. The sequence goes on along the minus strand of NW_013564710.1, from coordinate 22,716 downwards.
AGACGCAGTAGCAACTCCCAGCAGCAAGAAAACCAAAGTGGGCAGAGTTGTGCGGCGACAATTTACTTTGAGGCGCCGCGGTACCTCCACTGTTTCGGAAACAGATGCAGCGGATGCTTCAGCTGTGGGTGCTGCTGCTGCTCCTAGTGCGGCTGCTGGTGCAGGGCCCCCTGCTGTTTCCCAAGCTCGCGGGGTCCCTGCAGGGCAGGAGGCGGTTGGAACTGTCTCTTCGCCTAGCCAGACAGTGCAGCATGCTGACTTGTGCATATTTGCTGTCTTCGATGGTCATGGGGGCGCGCATGTCTCGAGGTAATTACACGACATGCTGCGGCTGCTGCTGCTACTGTTGATTGCCTCTGTTGGTGCTGCTCGTCTGTCATACAGACTGATGCAGTCTCCACAGCTGCCATGGAAACTGGTGTTTTCCAGCAAAGCTTGCCGCTGCAGTGTGGTGGTGTCCTCATTGGCTTATGTACTGCTGCTGCTGGTGTGCATCAGGTTTGCGGCTGCACACATGCGGCCGCTGCTGGAGTGCCAGGCTGCCTTCCACCGCGGGGACCTCAGCACCGCACTGCGGAGCGCATACTTGAGGATAGATGACTTGCTGCGGGAGGAGAGCAGCCAGGATGATTTGCTGTACCTCACCTCCCACTCTCCCCACCAGTTGCTGCAGCACAAGCAGCAGCTGCAGCAGGAGCAGCAGCAGCAGCAACAGGAACAAGACGCCAGTGCCGCTGCAGCAGCACCCGCTCAGCACAAAGGGCTCAGGTCTACCCTGTCGAATCTGGGACAGCACTTCGGCGTAAAGTCTCAACAACAACAGCAGCAGACAGCCACGGGGCAGCTGGGCCGAGCAGGTGTGAGCAGCAGCGCCGTCGCGGATGCCCCCAGCAAGCAGCAGACAGGTTCCTTTGCTGCGCGGGGAGCTGAAGAAGAGGTGCAGGGCAGGCCGCTGCGGGGTGGTGCAGAGGACTCCCTGGCGACTTTCAGCATCCAGGCGACAGCAGCAGCAACAGCAGCAGCAGCGAGTGCAGCTGCAGCAGAGAGGAGTACAGCGCGCAGCGGGGCAGCTGCGATCCTTGCCGCCTACGCAGCAAACGGCCCCGATTCTCCAGCGACTCCTCGCGGCCGTTTGTCTTACGTGGCCGATGCAGACAGCCCAGCAGCAGCAGCTGCTGCTGCTGCAGCAACGGCGGCAGCGGCGGCAGTATCCGCGTCGGATCCCCCTGCTGCGGCTTCTGATGATGAGGTGGCGGCAGCAGCAGCAGCAGCAGTAACAGCAGCAGGAGCGGGGACGAGTCCATCAGAGGAAACAGGGGCTACCAAAAAGGGCAAAAAGCTTAGCTTTTCAGGGCTGGTTGATGTTGTCACGCGCTCTGTGGGCCTTGGGAGGCTCTTTGGGCGCAGTAACGGCAGCAGCAGCAGCGGCAGGTCCCTTGCAAGCACTGCGGGCAGCACCGCCCTTACCGTGTGTGTTACAGTAAGCAGCTTGGACACAGTCCTCTGACACCTGCTGCTGCTGTTGCTGCAGGCGCTGGTGTAGTTTCCAGGATCTCATCTGCAGTTGCTGCATTGTCGAATGCTGCTGCCTCCCTTCTGCTACTGCTGCATTTCTGTTGCTTCGATACTTAGGGGTAACGTGCAGGAATGGCATTCTTTCAGGTACTGTAGCAGCGTATACAAACAAGCCCGGGGCTAAGGAGAAACAATTTAGGGTTTCTGTGTTGCTGCAGCCTACACGGCTCATTGTGGCAAATGTGGGAGACTCGCGTTGTGTGCTTTGTCGGGGGCGAGAGATTATCGAGTTGTCGCAGGACCACAAGCCCCAGCTAGCAGAGGAGAGGGTAAGCAGGGTTGGTAACTGGCAAGCTAGCTAGTAAGCTAGATTGCTATTTAGCTGGCTTTTACGCGTCGAATTGGGCCAGGGATGGTGGGCTAGGGTCCATTGAGACTGCTGCTGCTGCGATCCTCGCTGCTGTTGCTGTATGTACTGCCGTTGTATTGCTATTGCGCCTTCCGACCTGGTGTGTTGGCCGTGGGCCGTGGTTTTGGTGTTTATGCTTGCTTCTGTATGTCTTGAAGGGTTGGCTGTGTGTAATTGGGTAGAATGCTGTATTGTTCATGGCTTGTTGCGTGTATATTGTTTAATTATGATATTCGTTCAGTCTCACTGCTTAATCCACCTTTGCTTTCTCATATTCGTTATGTTTCCAACAGATCCGGATATACGCGGCGGGAGGATTTCTAGAAATGGGTCGTGTAAATGGGAACTTGAACTTGTCAAGGGCTTTGGGAGACTTGGTTTATAAAGCAGATGACAGCCTTCCTCCAGAAAAACAAATCCTGTCAGGTTGTCCGGACGTCGTGACAGTCAACCGAGACCCAGAGAAGGATGAGTTTCTCGTGCGCCTCCTGAGCACCAGGGCTAAGGGTTTATGGCTTTTACTATAGGGTTGAGGTCCTCGGGTGTAATGCTTGAAGATTGGGGCTTATGGGCTCTAAACTATCACCACCGAAAGCTGAAGACTCGTATCATTTGCCTTCGCTTTACTGGATGTTGCTGAAGAGCTGCTTCTACTGTTGCTGCTGTTGGTGCAGGTGATTGGATGCGACGGCATTTGGGAACTGCTCTCGTCTGCTGAGGTGGTGGAGTTCGTGCGACGGCGAATTGAGGTGAGGAAGAGGACTCAGATGATTTCCCTTTGCTTCGGCTGCTCAGGTTGCTGCAGCCGATGTTGCTGCGGGCGCCGTTGCATCTGTTGCATTGTCCGTGGATTCTGTCCCAGGAGGGTCTCCTATGATGACCGTTTCGAGAACGGGTTGAGGCTGTGGAGGTTGGGGTTCAGGGTTTGGAGTTCGGAGTTTAGGGTTTGTTTGCTCATGTGCATGCAGCACACTCCGGACTTGTGTCAGATCCTGAAGGAGCTTTTTGACTCATTGATATCACCGAATCCAGCACTATTTGAGTATGGCTGCGACAACATGACAGCATTCATTGTCGACTTGCAGGCAGAGAAGCGGCGACAGCTCCCCGCTGCTTCTTCCTCAGGTGCGGGGCTGCCTGCCTCTCAGGAGCAGCAGGAGCAGCCGGACATCCGGCGCTTCAGCAAGACTAGCAGCACAGAGAGTCTCTCCGGCTCTGTCTATGGAGATGGAGACCTCCGGCAGACAAACCAAGAGAGACTCTCCCAAGAAGAACAGCAACCGCCTCAGCAGCAGCAACAGCCGCCGCAGCAGCAACAGCAGCAGCTTCAACAGTCGCAGCCGCAGCAGCAACACCAAGAGGAGGAGAGCGGCGGCAGGCCGTAGCTTGCCAAAGGATAAAGCAGCGAATACAGCGAGTGATGCAGCAGCAGCTATATGACCTCGTTGCTTGCTGTGCATGCATCTCAGCTGTTTGGGTGTGGCTGCTGCCTTAACTCCCCCTACAGTTGCGTCCTTGTGTTCCGCGGAGTCCCTGCGTATGGGCCGCATTGCATGCATGCGCCTTCTCTTCCGGAAGGCTGCCTCGTTGACTTCTCTGTTGCCGCAGGTCGATCTGCTTCTGCAGACTCGACAGGCCTCTGAAGAGTCGATAAACCTCTGCAGAGGACTGCGGCAACATGCATCAACAGGATCATAACACGATGCGCTGCCGCGAGTTGCTGCTGCTTCATGCTGCGTGACTTTGCTGCTTGCTGCGAGTTGTTGCTGCTTCTGCTGCCCTGCATATTCCCTTTTCTCCACTTTTTTTGTGGGGCTCAGAAGAGCCGAGGGCGGCCTCGAACCTCATTTCGAATGTACGTAGACCGCAGAGAGTGGTGGCCTTCTTGGCTCGAATACGGCGATTCTTGGGTTGATCTCGGGTGTATTGACCTTGCAACCGCACCCCAGGGGCCCTGTAATCTCCCCCACAAACCTGTTTTGTTAGTTCTGACACAGTTAATGGTCCGTTTTGGCGGAAAGGCGCTTCTCTGTTGTAGAGGCCTCAGCTCTAGCGATCGATTGTGTCCGCATCTTCATGCAGTCATGGATGGCTGCTAAGCATGCGCTAGTGAGATGCGCGTTGGTTGGTGGCTATCTAGACACTAGGCGGCACAGTGCAGTATGAACTAGAGTCATCAAGTGGCAAGGGGCCCAACGAGTACCACACTCCAGCTACTTTTATCGGACAAAGTTGCTGCAGGCATGCATGCATGGTTGCATGCCTGCTTGTATGCGCGCACGCTTTGTGACTTACGTCGTATTACTGGAGTGTCTGATGAGGGCCTTTGTGCAGCCTCAGCTGCAGCCTGCTTTCCTTTTCTACGGCAGCAGGGCTGCGATCTTTCTATGTCAGTTCGCTTATCTACGTCTCTGTCTACACTGCATACAGCTGTTGCTGAGAACAGCAGCGCCCCTGTATGCTAACCATTCTGTGGGATCCCCTTGCGGCAGTTAAAGGGGCCCCCTGCAACCTGCACTGAATAACAGCTAAGAGGCTTCCAACGGCAGCCTGCGGGCGTTCAAGCCTTCAAGGGCTTTTCGGCGGTAGTTGGCTACATCCCCGTCCCTGCCTGTAGCAGCTCCTTGTTCCTGGTTGCCATTTTGTTGTTGTTGCTGCTGTAGAAGCTGGTTGCGCAGCTGCTCCTGCAACAGTTGCTGCCGCTGTGCGCGGAACTTTTGCTGCTGTATGTAGTCCTCTTCAGAGTCTTCCTCATCGTGGGAGTAGGCGCCGTCTTCATCGTCAACACTTGCAGCTCGCAGGGTCGTGCTGCCTCTCCGGTTGCTCCTGCTGCCGGTCTCTCCTTGCACAGGCTTGAGAAAGTCGTTGACTATATTCTCTACCTGGTTGTTTAGTTGCTGCAAGTTTACTCTCTGCACCTGCCCCTCCCCCTCAGGGCTCTTGTTCTCCGGATCACCAGCAACCTCAAAGAAAGTGTTTGCTGCTGCCTGTGCTGCAGCAAGTGCAGCATTTAAGAAATGCCTCCGTCTCCGCTTCGTCGTGCCCTCGTCGTCTTGGTCTTGCTGCTGCCCCTCCTGAGCTTCCAGCTGTTCTTCTTCCTGCTCCAACTGTTGCCGTTGTTGAGGTTGCACATCAGGCGGGGGCGGTTGCTGTTGAAGTGGGCGCTGGAGCTGCTGCTTCAGTTGGTGTGCCTGCAGCTGCAGATGGTTAGCAGTCTGCTGCATCTGATGAGCTGCCTGCTGCAGCTGCTGCTGTGGAACAGGCAGACCCTGCTGCGGTTGCTGAAGCAGCGGCGGCAGTGGTAGCTGCTGCGGCTGCAGCTGCTGCATTTGCTGCTGCTGCTGTTGCTGAGGCAACTGGGGAGGGAGCTGCTGCGGAGGCCTGTCAAAAGCGTCTCCCTCCCCTTCTCTCTGTCCATGGATGGCCTCATCTTCCTCATCATACCACCCCTCTACTCCATTTTGTGCATTACCGACTCCCAAGTGGCCAGCAGGTGCACCCGCAGAAGGGGCGCCACGTGGGCCACGAGGAGGGCCCATCCTCTCGCCCCCAGGAATGCTATCGGGGAAACCCACTTGGGGGCCCCCATGCATGGGGCCCCCACTTCCATCTCCAGGTATTCCTCCAGGGAAGCCTGTAGGGTCCCCCCCAGAAGGGCCCACAGCGGAGCCCCGTAGAGCATCCCCAGGTAAGCCTCCAGACATGCCGACAGAGCTGGCCCCTGTGGGTACCCTTGAGAAGCCTAGAGGTGGGCCTCCCGGCCCCCCAGGCTGCCCCGCATGTGAGCCTCCAGGTACCCCTCCAGGAAGGCCCCCAGACTGTACCCCAAAGGGTTCACGAGAGGATCCTCCAGGTGGACCCCCATGTAGGCCTCCACCGGGGCCCTCACGCTGGCCCAAAGCCTGAGGCCCAGATAATACTGCAGGGGGGCCCCCTCGATGCCCGAAAGATGAACCCCCAACTGGGCCATTAGCGGGCCCATCACGCTGGCCGAAAGGTGGGACCCCATTTGCAGCTGACGGGGGGCCCCCAAAGGCAACCCCCGAGGGGCTCCCAAAGGGACCTCCTGTGGGGGCCCCAAAAGGACCTCCTGAGGGGCCGCTGAAGGGGCCCCCTGGAGGGCCTCCAAATGGACCCCCAGAAGGGACCCCAAAGGGGCCGCCAGAAGGGCCCCTCGAGCTTCCTTGCCCGTTAATTGGGGGTCCTGGATTAGGTCGCCCACCCTCGCCTCCCCGTCCGTAAGGGTTTCGGTTCGGGGGCAGCATCTGCTGTTGCGGCGGCAAGGGCTGCTGCTGCGGCTGTTGCGAAGGGCGTCCAAACCAGCCATTCATGTCGTGCTCTAGTTGCTGCCCGTTGCGGTTCTGCCGCTGTTGCGTCCACTGCTGCTCACTGCCTTGGCCAACGACTCTGTCTGATGTCCTTCGGCCGGCGCCGCTAGGGCCTGCATTGGTTAAGACTGATAAGTCATCTTCTGCTGCAGGTTTCTCCAGGTGCCACTGCGGGACAACTCCACCTCCCGCATTGAGCTTCTGATCGTCGTTGTCGTTTCCCTTGTCGTCCTGATCGTGCTGCTCCTGTTGCTGCTGCTCCTTCTTCTGCTGCTCCTCTGCCGTCCACTCGTCCTCAGCCGCCCATTCCCAGTCGCCGCTCTCTGCATCTGAACCATCTTCATGCTGCTGTGCCCGGAGCTGTGGCTGCAACTTTTCTACTTGAATGCTCTCTCCAAATTCATGTGGTCCCTGAGCGCCTGAAGTGGGCGTCAGTGATGCCGGGTTAAAACTGCTATCGAGGCCGAGGGTCTCGTCAACATTGTCGGGATACTTAGTAAACACATCTCGCTTATGCCCCGCAACATCAGCGGCGCTGCCCTCTATTTCCCCTGAGAGAGCATTTTCCTCCACACTTTTCAATAAAATGCGCTGACTGAGGTACTGGAGAGGCGGTGGGCTGGATGGCACACCGTTCGCCCAGTGGTCGCCGAAGGTCCCATGAGGGACTGCAGAAACAAGGAAATGGACCTCGGTAGCCAGCAGCGCAACAGCTGAAAGGAATATTAAGACAGATTGGGCAAGTCTGCCCTTAAAGAAATACATAGAAAGCATTGTTGGTTGCTTTACACAGACTCGTGATCCCATTGTCATGGAGGAATGGGGGGTACGGACGATGATCGGCGGCACCCACTGGGCTCCGAAGCCTCCACAGTCAACAAGCAAAATCCTGTTCTTTCGATCTAATTGAAAAGGCTGCAGGCTGTATGCAATCTTACTCATCTACTGCGCTCCGTTTGAGCTTATCCGCGAGTTGTCTGCGGTCGTCAACACGGGTGCCCGGCTGCTAAAAAAGGATGCCTGAGGATGCGTATGTCATATAGATAGCTTTGCTATCAAAAACTGCGAAATATTTGGCAATGTGCGGCGATGTTGTTCTGGAGAACACCGCAGACGATTGCCGGTCAACCCTGAACCCGCAAGGTTATAGGCAGGGCGTGCTACTGATGGAAAACGGAACAACGAACGGCTATTGAGAAGAGTCAGTTGAGCCTGAAAGGCGTTTTATCAGCTAAGAGCAATATAAAAACTGAAAAGCAACAGGGGTAGCCGATCTAGCCGTGCCCCAGACGGAAGACCGACCAGAGGTCACCCACCTTGCAGGCAACTTCAAGCAAAAAACCAAAGAAATATTTCGTCAACGGCAGTTCCTTCTCGTCCACACACGATCGTTCCAAATGCATAAACTACCATTATTTGCCCTTTTTCGCGACAAAGTAAGGCCATTGACACAACTACAAACACCGGACCGGGGCTGCGCCGACGGGCGACCGGTGGGACGTTTCCCCTAGACGTACATCCCAGCTACGAACTGACAATTAAAATAGTGTACAATGAAGTTTAATTTTCGAAGCAGAAAAATGTGTTTTAGTCTTGCTCCGCAACATCAAAGCAACTAATCGCATCCCCCCACGCTAGTCAGTACCTGCACGATCTATAGCATTTTCTACGGCAGGCAGTTCAGCTACCCGAACAACACCTCGAGCACATCAGCTGGCTAATTATGCTCGAAAAGGTCAGAAACCACCACTTAACAAGTGGAAGAACCCATCATTGCAACGTTCGCCCCTACAACTACACGAAAACTCAAGGCCCCACAGTTACCTATGCTGGGAGCTGAGGCTGCCGGTGCTACAACCGAAGCACGACAGCCAAACAAACCTCCCGTTCCTGCGAGCCCCTGAAAGCCAGCATTGCGTCTTGCGAACACAAAACCCGAGAAAAAGGAAAGCTGCACCGCTTGCTTACTAGGATGTGTGCAGGACAGCCGTCGCACCTAGGCCGCGCCTGTGTGGTACACCTACACACCGGTCCACACGAGGTCGTCAATTGAATGACGCGGCACAGTACACATCGCAGCTTTAACTAAAGTTATTGTGAAGGAGGAGACTTCTATATCTTTCTCCTCGAATATCGAAGAAATAACCCTGTTCTCCTTGCATTTAAGCCTCACAGTAAAACTACCGGAGCGCCTGGATGGGTGGTCCCGGGAATAAAATTTCGCCGCGTGTGCATGCATGCATATAGTGCATGCAACTATGCACACAATCTGAAAATATATATATCCGGCGGGCTGTCCTATGTGCTTATGTGTGTTGGGGTTGTCCGCTTCACCTCCTAGACCTCTCGTGGGATCGCGAACGCCTGCTGTCCCTTTCTCTCGATCGGGAATGCCTGTGTCTTCTTTCTCGGGATCGAGATCTTCTTTCTCGGGATCGAGATCTTCTTTCTCGGGATCGTGATCGCCGTTCGCGGGATCGAGATCGTCGTTCCCGTGAGCGGGATCGTCTTTTCCAATCGGGGCTAGAGGAGCGGGGTCGTGGCTCCTCTCCATCGGACTCTTCACTTTCGTCGCTCTCTGGGAGTCGAATAGGCGCTGGGGGAAAGACAAGTTTGATCGTTTCCTCTTCTCCGGCCTTCTGCTGCTGCTGTTGCTGCTGTTGCAGTTGCTGCTGCTGTTGCTGAGGCTGCTGCCGTGGGGCCTTGTGTCTCTTTTTCCGGCCAAATTCATCGAATGTCTCTTCATCCGAATCGTGTTCACGCCTATCATTAGGATCTTGCAAGTCGAAGTGGCCTCCTCCCCTCCCCATACGTGGTTCGTCGAAGGCAGAGGGTTTGGGGGCATTACAGATATTGCAGCTGGACCGTCGGGCCCAGTTAAGATTCCCGCAGTGGCCGCAGCTCCAGTCGCCTTGCCGCACGGGAGCCCCTCCAGGGGCCCCCACCGCACCACCCACTCCTTTTGGTCGAGGTTTCCCGCATCGGTTGCACCGTGTCCTCTTTGAGAAATTCACATTTAAACACGCTGGGTCTGAGCACTCCCAGTCTCCTTCTTTCAGCGGCCTCTGCAAGCCCCGCGGCCTCACAGGGGGAGGAGGCGGCGGTGGCGGAGGAGGCGCCTCGCATGGGGTCCCCTCTGGGACACCGGGGGGGCCCGGCGGGCCTGGCGGCGTCGGAGGGGCTGGAGGCACCCCTGAACAAACAGGGGGGCCCAAGGGAGAAGTCGTTGGCATGCCAGCACCTCCTCCAGGCATTGCACACGACCCTACCCCAGGGCCCGGCCCAGAGGAGGCGGGAGAAGGGGTTCCAGAGTACATGAAGACAAAAGCAGTTATGCAGAAATACTTGGACCTAAAACCGTGGCGAGTAGAAAAACCTGCCGATCCAAATGAAGTGGTGCCCTAGGGCTCACAGAAAGAAACAAATTCCAAATGCAAACAAGCAAAAAGATCCAAACCAAACAAACGAATGAAACAACAACAATGCAACCCCCTTCAACAAATTCACGGGGGCCCCAGAGGAGGAGTGAAAACGGGGGCCCCAATGCTGGAGCGAGGCCCCTCACGATGGATTTCCTAATCCAGAAGGACCGAAGCATCAATTATGCGTACATGCAACGCAAACCCTAAACCTTATTAACCCTAAACCATCAAGATGAGGCAAGGGGGGCCATGGTGCTCCTCACGGGGCCCCGAGGCAGCCAATCCAGGCCCCGATGGGGCTGAGATATTACAGGGAGGAGTTGGCGGCCTTTTTATATAACATCTAGAGAATAAAATCCATATTTTTGTGCATTTAAATGCATTAAACTATTTTTCCAAGAGGAAGCCCCTCAACACTTCGTCTAACTCTAAACCATAAACGCTGAACCACTCGCTTGGGCGCCGACTTCCCCTCAAAAGGGCCTTAGACAGCCCTCTTCTTAGGTTGGAGAGGCCTGGACCATACGATGTAGGGCTTAGCACATAGGGGTAAGGGTTTAGAGTTGACTGCTGGGGGCGTTTTCCCCTGGCAGAGCTGCAGTGCCCACCATGACCCCCCAGGTGTCTTTGAACGGCCTACAGACGGAGGGTCCTTTAGGGTTTAATAGTACTTTAGGGTTTAGAAGGGATTTGCATCCAGTCTCCTTTCTTGCTGGGGGCCCCTTGAGTGCATCATACGCTCCCTTGGGGACCTCTCTCCCGCTCATCGTGTGCCGCTGCAGGGGCCTTGAGTCCATAGCACTATCGTGCAGGCCTCGCCAGACCCTAAACCCTAAATTCCAGACCCTTCGTACACACTGGATTTCTTGAAAACCTAATCCATTGACCGTGGGCTGCACCTTTCCTCCTAAAACCCTGCCTCTGACCGTATATATAATCGATCTTGCCGAGCACGCGGTTTGCTTCAGCCGCTGGCCCACTAAACCCTAAATCCTAGCTGTCCGGAAATTCTCACGATGGAGAGCAACTTGGATTTGGTGCGGCGTCTGTTGCGTGGGTCGCAGCAGGCTGCTGCCTCTCAGGCTTCGCAGGCATCTTTGGCGGCCTCTCAGCAGCGCGCCTCGGCGGGCCCTCGCGGGGGCCCCTCCGCGTTTAGCTGCAATAGCTGCGGTAGCGGCACACCCCCTCGCATAGACCACAGCGGGTTCTTGATATGTTCAGACTGTGGGGCTATTCAAGAAGGAGAGCAGCTGGGTACAAGAGACGAAGAAGAAGAATTTGAAATGCTGCAGTCGACTCAAGCAATGGGAGCAGCACGTGTTAGGTCTCATGACCTGCTGGGGTCGGATGCTGTTGCTGCAGCGCTTGCTGCTGTGGGGTTGCGGGGCCCCGGAGCCCCCCAAGGTCACCCCGATGAGGGTGCTGCAGCAACAGACACGCCTCCTGCGACCCTCCCAGCTGCTTCTGCTGCTGCTGCCGCCGCTGCCTCACAGATGGTATTTAATGAAGATGAAGATGCCGAGGGCCAGGAAGAATGGGGAGAAGGTGGTAGAGGAGCTGGTGCCTCAGGAGCAGGCGATGCCTCAGCTGCTGCTGTTGCTGCTAGGGTGTCTCGTCAACAGCAGCAAGCCCTCGGTAACTATTGGCAGCAGCCGCTGCTGTGGCTCAATGCTGAAGAAGCAGCTGGAGAGACCTTTGGCCCAGATGGGGCCGTGTCAGATGCTGCGCTGCTGCGCTGCTGGGCGCTGCTGCTGCAGTCCTGCTGCCGCCTGCTGCAGCAGGAGTTTGGTGTTTCCGACCTTCTGGAACTGGAGGCCCGAAAGGTAGACCTTAGGGCTCTCGTTCTGTGCCTCCTGCTTCCGTGGTGTCTGCTGTATCCCTCTCCGCTGTCCCTCTGTGTCTCCTGTCTCTATATCTGCTGTCGTTGTCTTCGTACTTGTGTCTTTTGCCTCCGTGGCTGCAGTCTCCACGCATTCTTGTGTTCTCTTGTCTGCTGTCCTATAGTCCCGCTTAGAGCAACACCACGTTAACATATTACTCGTTGCTGCTGCTGCTCCTTGTACCTCAGGTGCTGCTGCAGTACTTAGGCTTCCTCGCTCGCCACGAGCTCCCGGTGGAGACGTTTTTCTGTAGCATCTCCTCCAACGTTGTCAAGGTTCCGTAGGCCTACAAACCCTAAACCCTAAGTCTTAGTTGGCACGGCTCTCTACGCGAAAATGTGGGAGTCACGGCGCGTGCCTTGTGGCTTGCTGTGGGCTGCCGTTTGCGATGTTTGAACGCGGGGAGTTGCACCAGGGTGTGTCTGGCTTGTTTCGTTTGTGCCTCTTCTTTGGTTAGGGCGGGAAGAGTTGTCTCCCATGCGGAGCAGGTCGCGAAAGAGCTGCAGAAGGAACAGCAGCAGCTGCTGCAAGACCCCAGTGTCCCTCCGCTGTTGAAGACAGGTGTGGGGATCCCGTTGAATTCTTTTACTGCTCGACGTCTCCTCTTTTCTTGCCTTGGCTCTATTGGTCCTTCTTGCGACTGCAAGCTGCCTGTCTCCCCAATGTTTCTCCCGATTGGCAGCCTCGGGTTCATGCCTCCTCTTCTATTCTGGTATTCCCCCATTGCTTTATGGCCCTGTGCATTCTTGCTCTTGTTTCTGCGGCTCTGGCTGCCTATTTTGCTGCTGCATTCGCTGTTGCTGCTGCATTTGGTGCTGTTGTTGGATTTGCTGATGCTGTGTTTGTCCCTGCTCCTTTGTGTTGCTGCTGCACGTTCATACGCTACTGCTGCCCCTGTAATTGCTACTGTGTGTTCGTTTGCTGCTGCTGGTGCAGTGGTTGGCTTTATGGGTTTGGACCGCCTCGCATATGTTCAGAGGCTACTGCCGGCGCGACAGCACAAAAGAGAAACCTTCTCAAGGAGACGCCTTCGTCTCTTGACGCGTGTTGAGTCTTCAACCCCACCCCCAGCAGGAGGCGCAGCTGCAACAGCAGCAGCACCAGCCACAGCAACAGCAACAGGAACAGCACCTGCCCCAGCTGTTGCAGACGGCGTGGTAGGCACGAGTGGACTCATTCTTTCTGTTCGTGATGAGGGAGCGCCGGGGGCGCCTGGGGCTCCCTTGAACCCGGCAGCTGGGGAGTCGCAAGGCAGCTCTGCAGCGGATGCTCTCGTTGCCTCAGGAGGAGCACCAAGCAACAGCAACAGCAGCAGCAAGTGCAGAAAGAACAATCGGCTGCCCGATACTGCTCAGACCAGCCTGGTGGCCGTGCCTTGCACCTTAGCCCCAGTAGCCCTTGCGACGCGAGATGAGCGCGCTGCTGACCGTCTTGCTGCAGCGCAGAGGCTGCTGCCCTTGGTGCAGCAGAGGGAAACCGATCTATTAGAGCAGCAGCAGGATGCGGCCGGGGAGGAGCTGGTCCACGAGGGCCGTCGTCAGCTCTTGGCTGCAGTATCTTCTGTTGCTGCTGCGTTGGGGCCTCCGCTGACACCAACGGAGGCAGCAGCAGCAGCAGTAGCAACGGGAGAGACGTTTAGGCGACCGCGTCACCGCACCAGGGACGGCACCAGCCAGACACAAAGAGAGACACGGAAGGAGACAGCAGGCGTTGCCTCTCCTCACGTCTCCAGGCAGCTGCTGTCGATGCTGGCCCACGAGAGGTCCCTTGCTTTAGGTGAGGGGCTGTCTCTCTGCGTGTGTGCCTGTCTGCCTTTTGTTTCTTCATGTTCGTTTTCTTCTTCTGTCAGGCGGCTTACTCTCTGTCTTCCCCTTCTGTCTCCTCCTGTTCTTGCAACATTTCTTCAGTAGCGTTTCTAGTGCTCTGCTGTTTGCTTTTCTTGCACGTCTTTCAAGACACGCTTCGCTGGTTGGTGGCCCATCTAATCTATCTTCTTTTGCTCCTTCTGGGTGTCTCCTTTTGTCGTCTCCCTCCGCTCCCCCTGCATAATTTTTGGCCGCCACTGGGGTTCTTGCTGCTATCGCAGAGGGATTGCTGCTACTGGCGTCGCTGCTGTTGGTATTCAGAGCTATCTCCTATCTGCTGTGCTGTATCTGCTTGCGCATACGTTTTCTTTAGGGTCTCTCGAGGTGTCTTTGAGTTCATTTCAGCGGTCGGCCTGGCGCAGGACCACGCCTAAGACGGCAGCAGAGATTGTGAGCTGGGGAGACACCGCAGCAGCACGGCAAAGGGGCCTCGAGGAGCGGCATATTTTCCATCATCCCGTCTGCAGCGGCAGCAGCAACGACAGTCCGGAAATGTTGTTGCTGCAGTTGCTGCCGCTGCTCCCGCCCCTGCTGGAGCTCTTGAGAGACACAAGTGTGGGGTGCATGTGCGCAGATAGACGCGGTGTACGAGCATGACTTCCTTTTCTTGCTTCTCTTTCTTAAACACCAGCAACAGCAGCAGCAGCAACAACAACAGCAGCAGCTGTTGCAACAGCAGCAGCAAAACGGAGGTTCAACTCTGCTGCAGCTGTGCGATGCTGCACCCGAGCAGCAGCCGTGTTGCGACACTGCAGAAGCCATTGAGGGCGATTTAGGGGCAACAGAAAGACCAACAGCATCCGCATTAACAGCAGCAGAAACAATAACACAGACCCCACCACTAACCCGCACAGAAGCAGATGACTCTGATGAAGATATGCCATTGGCATTGCTGCCAGCGGCGCGGCGTCGACGGCGTTCCTCCACAACGCAGGGCCCCTCTGTTGCAGCTGCAGCAGGAGGAGTTGCTGATTCTGCCGCTGCTACAGCAGAAGCAGCAGGTTTCCCCCCTGGTACCCTTCCTATGATGGGCGCCTCCTTTCGCTCAAAGGCCCATAAGGGATTCTTCTATCTCCCAGCGTCTCAGCTGTTACCATTGAATGCAGCAGCAGCAACAGCAACAACGGAAGAAGCAGCAGTGGTAACGGAAGCCACACCAGGATCTGCTGCTGCTGCTGCGCCTACGTCCGTTCGAGTTGAAGCGCTACTGCAGGAAAATGCAGCAACAGCACCGCAGTTTTGTGAGCAGTCGCGCTTAGCCCTGGAAGGCCCCACCCCACCTCAACACCAGCCAGTGCAGCAGCAGGCCGAAGAGCAGCAGTTGCAACAAGACCAACGGCAGCACCAACCGCAACGACAGCAGCAGCAGCTGGAAATGCTGCAAGGCAGCGAAGCAGAAGCAGGCGCATCCCCGGAGTCAAAACGCAGGAGATTGCTGCTCTGTCCTTCTGTTGTTGCTGCTGAAGGCACGACAGAGGCGACAGCAGCTGACACGGAGTTGGCCTTGGCAATACCCGTTGCGAGCAGCGGCAACAACAACAGCAGCAGCGCGCATAGTCTTCTGCAGCAGCAGGTGAAGCTTTTGGGGGACAAAGCAACAGCCACTTTGGAGGCCGAGGCTGCTGCTGGTGGGTTGAAGGAAGTTGCAGCGGAAGTTTTGGCTTTAGACCAGGTGGCACCAGGGAGCACAGCAGCATTAACTGGTGGCGCTGGTGCTGGTGCCCCTGTTGGTCCTGTGGCTGCTGCTACTGCTAGAGGTGAAGAGAAGGGGAAGACTTCGGTCAAGGCTGGCGGTGCCTTTGCTGCGTTTGAAGGAGACCCTGGAGTGGGCGCTGCCTTTTTGTTAGACGCAACAGATGACGTAACTGGGGGCCTTCGGCGTCGGCTGCGGGTCCCATTCTTACCTGGGGGTCCTCACTGTGCTGCAGCAGCAGTGCCTGGTGCACAGCAGCTGCAGCAGCAGCTGGAGGTGTTTGGGCCGCGGGAGCAACAGCTGCTGCTTCGCGTAGAAACGCAACGAGGCGCGTCGAGGCAGCATGGTTTGTTTCCTGCGGTGTCTCCTGAATGGTTGGGGTATGTGAGAACACAACGGCTCCAGGAGCTATCAGGGTTGTCTCCTTCTTCTTTCTGCGCAGCCTTTGGAGTCTCCTCCCTTGAACCCAGCGCAGAAAAGACGGTGGGAGTCCGAGGGACACGTGGAGCGGGACCCCAGCGATGGCTTGCTGAAGAACAAAGACAACGCAAACAGAAGGGGCCCCAAGGGACCTGGGGGCCCTCTCTCGAGCTAAATGCTACTGCTCTTGAGCTTATGATTCGATTGACTGCTGTTCGTGTTGTTTGGCGGCGGTCGATCATCAAGACCTGCTTCCTTCACCGTGCAGGCAGCAGCCACCAACAGACCGCCGCAGCACCAATCATGATAACTCCATCAGCAGTAGCAGCGGATGCACCAACAGATGCAACGGGAAGCTCAGCTGCTGCTTCAGCGGGGAAAGACGTTACAGACATACCCCACGCAACAACGGAGAAATATGCAACACCTTCCACTCAAGCAGGGGATACTCAGCGCACCCCAACAGGAACGATCCAGGGAGAAGCTGCACCAGCAGCAGCAGCAACAGCCAAGCCTGCTGCTGTTGCTGCTACTGCTGCTGCATCCGCACCAGAGGGAACGCTGCTCTCTCTTAGACGCTGCAGCGGGCGCTTCTCTGTACGATGCGCAGCAGCAGATGGGCTGGAGGTGACTTCTGTACACCCTGAGGCAGTCGGTCCTGCTGCTCTTTTCTCGGGTGCATGTGGAGTAAATGCCTTGACAGGCAGTCGTCTGCTGTCTCCTCACCTACCGCCTTCGCTCCCACCCCTAGACATGGATTTGCTGCTGGCGCTTCTACTTGTAGCTCTTAAACGCTGCCGCATCCCCCTGACTGCTGCAGATGTCCTGAGATTGCTGCTACAGGTGCGCTGCTGGGGCCTATGTGTCTTTTTTTGTCCCCTTGCCCTCTTTGCTTCTCTTCTCATAGCCCTTTTAGAATTATTTAAGCTTGACTCTGTGCCAGTGCTCCTCTTTCTGCCTCCAGTTGAGCTTCCTTGCTCAAGAGGGGACTCTTGCCTCCCCTGCGTTGCCGCTTTTTCTCTATTTATATATATACATATGTATATATATGGGTATATGTATACTTGGATGTGTTTGCAGTGTGCAGGTTTTGCTTGAATTTGTCGATGTCTCGGTGCGTGTGCATGCATGCGACATCTACAGACACTCCAAGGGGTTGGTTTTGCACGGGATCGTATCTCTCCTTTGTGTCTCAGAATCGCATAGGGTCTCTTTCGCTGCTGCGCCTGTCTCCCCCAGCGCTGTGGCACCAGTGCCGCGTCTTTACTGGGGCTCTTCTGCATCTGGGCGCAACATCCAACTCTGCTGCATCTGCTGCTGCTTTGCAGCCTCAGTCGCTGCCGCATGCCTTTCGGCTCCAGACGCTGCTGCAGGATTTGGCGGCCCTCGGCATTTCTGTGGGCCCCCCTGTGAATGCGAGTGCCCTCATTGCGCGTGTGGGTACGCTTCTGCGTCTGCCACCTCTCGTGATGCTGCTAGCCAACGCCCTGCTTCAGCAGGTGCTTCCGGGGCAGCTGCGACTGCTGCAGCAGAAGCTGCGCACAGCTCAGGAGTACAGACACATTAAAATACCCAGGAAATCTCCTTTCGTTCCATCACCAATCCAGACAAGGCCAATGAGGCCCCCGCCGCTGCACATACGGAAGTGCGTAAAGTCTATCCGCAGCATTCGTCGTGCTGCTGCAGGGGACAAAGGAGCCCATGGGAAAGATAGTAACGCCAACAAACGCAGGCGTATTGGGAGCGACGGTGCCGCAGCTGGTGCAGGAGGAACATTTGAAGCAGCACAGGCGGCCGCAGCAGAAACAGACGAAGCAGCAGGCGCAGCAACCGCAGCAACCGCAGCGGCAGCCGAGACGGGGCCTATCTCTGGGGAGGGGGGAAGTGATCAGGTGGTGGCAGATGCACCAGCGACAGCAGCGGACTCTCAGGTTTCTCAGGAGACACCTGAGGCAGCCACAGAACCAGCACCATCCGCAGACGCCGCAGAAGGAGACGGCAAGAAACCTCCAGAAGGGGACAGCAGCGGCGAAGGTGGCGATTTCTCCTTGGTGCTGCAGCAAGAGGGGCTCAGCAGCGATGGCGCGAGCGATGGAGGGGGCCGTAGCAGCAGCAAACCGGCAGCACCATCACCAGCTGCATCATCAGCAACAGCATCAGGAGCAGTAGGTGCTGCTGCTGCTGCTGCTGGTGCGCGCAAGAAGCAGTCCAAGAGGGGCCCCTGGCGCATGCGTTGGTCCCGGCAGCGAGGAGACCCCTGGGGACCCCAAGGAGCCCCCCAAATATCCCCCTGTGGGGTTCCAGAGACACACAGCGATGCTTGGAGGCTTCTGACACCGCGCAGCAAATCGAATGCATGGGGATGTCCACTAGAGTTGGCTGCGGGTGCATGCATTCTTGTTGCCCTTAGACTCCTCTATCCCATCATGCAGTGGCAGCCTGCTGCAGCCCCCACCAACTGCAGCAGCGGCAGCACTAGGAGTAGCAGCACCTGTGAGCACAGAGAGGATCTGGCAGCTGCTGCGAGGGATGCTCTCAACCTCTGCACTCAGGCTGCTGAAGAGCTGTCCCGTAGGCAGTGCATCAGCAGCAGCAACAGCAGGGGGACCATGAGCAACAACAACGGCAGCAGCAGCAGTGGGAACACCAGCAATATTGATGTCGCCCAGCAGCCCTCGACGCAGCGATTTCAGTGTGAGAATTTGTCTCCAGGGACAACTCAAAACACCTCTAGCAACAATAGCAGCACCAGCAGCAGCAACAAAGTAGATGGCCCCCTGGCGGCTTTTGGGGGGCCTTTGTCTCCTCGTCGGCTACCCCTCCAGGTTCTGCGATGGGCGACCGACCGCTTTTTTGTTTATCTCGATGGGCTGATGCTGATGTGGGTAGTTGGAGTTCGCCAGTGCGCTGCCGCAGCAGCAGCAGCAGCCAGTGCATCAGCAGCTGCTGCTGCGTTTGCTGCAGAACCTGCAGGTGAAGCAGCAGCAGACGGCTATACGCTCTATTTCTTTCCCGCCAAAGAAATCGGAGAAAGACGTGCAGGTCGCAAAGCCATCCGTTTCTTGCTGCTGCACCATTTTCATCAGAAGCAGCAGCAGAAGCAACAACAGCAGGAGCAACAGCAGCAGCAACAACAACAGCAGCAACACTCTCGTCCGAACGACCTATTGCCAGCCCCTGTTCTCCGTTTGCTGCTACACCCAGAGGTGGGTCGGCTTTTCCGCTGCTGCTGTAGGGCGTGTGGTGCCTCTGTTGGGAGCCTGTGAGAACCCTACGGAAATGTCAATGGTCACTTAGTCTAACTAACAGCAGCAGCAACAATCATTTAGTGGCATTAGACCTACGTTTACAAGACAGCGTTGCGCTGAGGGTCTTATAGGGGTAGTAAGCATCTTCTGGGGTGTTTCAAGCTTTTTTATTACGGTGTATAAGGATTGATAAGGGTTTGTGAGGGTTTATGAAAATTGTTTAGGGCTTTAAATGTTGATTGGGGTCTATTTAGGTAGATTGGCTCCTATTGAGGGTTGCGATGGTTTATCTCGGTGTACGGGGGTTTATATGGATTGACGACGGTTTGTAAGGCTTGAATAGGCTTTATGAGGGTTTAGGGTTTGTTTGCAGGGGGGAGACTTGGTGGGCTTGCTGGAGCACTTCGAGTCCCTCATGGCAAAGGGAGGGGACACACAAGACAATACCTTTTCAATATGTGGAGGAGGAGAGGCTGAAGAGGTCCTGCTGGAGCAGCAGCTGTTGCTGGCATATGCAGGGAGTACGCCGCAATCGCGGCGTCAGCAGCAACAACAACAGCAGCAGCAGTTTTCCTTGCCCTCCTGGTGTTGGGGCAGCCAACTGCCGCCACCGCTTGTCTCTCCAGTAGCATCTGCCGCTGTCTCCAAAGCCTTTGGAGATGTGAGCTCAGCATCCTTGGCTGCTGCTGCTGCTGCTGCTGCTGCTTCACGGCAAGAGGATGAGCAGCAGCAGCAACAACAGCAAAAGCAGCAACAACAGTTCGAATCCGCTGTTCTTGGGCTGCTGGGTGCTGAGGCAGCAGTAGAGCGCTTGATGGAGACAATGCCTACAAACCGACAGCTTCTGTTTCGGCTGTTGTCTCCTGCAGCATCAACTGCGGATGCAGCAGCAGCAGCAAGTAGTATACAGCTACCTGTTGTTGCAGAGGGAGACAGAACAACTGTTCTTGACACGGACTTGGGGATTAAGACTTGGTCTATGGGTCCCCTGCTGCAGCAGGAGCAGGCGCTTCAGCGTGCAGAGGAGCTGCTGGTCTGCCGTCCCCTTCATTCTCAGGCTGCTGCTGCGCTTGCTGCTGCGAGAAACAAAGCTGCTGCTGCTGCTGCTGCTGCGTCTGGCACTGAAAATTCGCAGGAGCAGCAGCGCCAGCAGCAGCTGCAAGAACGCGGCGCCATTGTGGAAACAGAAGGAGACACCATGCCGCTAGCAGAAGCAGCAGAAGATCTGGAGAAGGCTGTGGAAATCGCTACAGCAGCGTTTGGCTACATCAGCATGCAACACCAGCAGCAGCAAGAGAAGCTGCAGCAGAAACGCCACAGCAAGAGCGGCCGCCACCACAAGAAACGCCACCGCCGGAGGGGACGCAGCAACGGCAGCAGCAAAAGCAATGGCAACAACAGTAGCAGCGGGCCCACACATTTTGAGCTTTACAGGCACTCTGTTAGTGCAGCAGAGGCCTGCGAGCCCTGTGTGCTGCTGCCGCTGCAGCCGCACCGGGCTGCGGTGGTGCAGCGGTTTGCTGCAGAGAGAGCTGAAGAGCTGCCACTGCTGCCGCTGCCTAGACCTGCGAAGTCTGCTGCTGTTGCTGTTGCTGCTGCTCGTCAGGAGGCTCTGGACTGTCTCCGGAAGCACCAGCAGCTGCGGCTGCAGTGGCTAGGGTCTCCATACGTCTGCTATGACGGGACAGCAGAGTCCCTCTTTCTCCTGTTGGCATCTTCGCTGCTGCAGCAAATGGGCGCTGCTGACGATTTGCTGTTGCTGCAGCAGCAAGAAGCAGAGGGGGAAGAGAGCCTTGGGGCGTTGCTGCGGGACAACACAGCAACAGATGCAGCAGCTTCGGCAGCCAACGGGCGGAGTCTTGTAGATGATGTGGAAGAGCTGCTGCAGCAGTATAGGACAGCCTCAGCACCTCCTGCTGCAGCCCAGCAGCAACAAGACTCTCCCTCCGCAACACCAACACCAGCAACAGCAGAAACATCACTAGCTGCAGATGCTTCATGTTCTCGCCCCTCGACTTCGGTGGGCTCTCAGGAGCAGCCGCATCAAGGTGCACCGCAGCAGCAGCAGCAGCAAGAGGACCAGAATCAAGAGCAGCAGCAGGACGAGTTGGCACAGCAGCATGAACCGCAGCAGCAAAAAGAAGAGGAGCAAGAGGAGGAGCTGGACGCGCTGCACAGCAAGTACTGGGCCCCGGATTGGTCCTTTAAGGCATTCGTTGCTGCCGCTATTCCTGAGAAATTTGGTTTAAGGGACGGCAGCAGCAGCTTCTTCGAGGGAGGGGGCTGCGGCCCCGGCAGAGCCTTACCTCTGCGGTTGGAGGCTGCATGCAGCTTTGCAACAAGTGAGACGAGCAGCTCTAAGCCTTCTCGGCTAAACGATAAGCCCTAGCATACTAGCAGCTACACGAAACAGCTATAAGAGACAGGGAGGCTCTCTGCTGCCTCCGCAGATCTCTAGCAGGGAGAGGGACAGGTAGACAGCAGACAGGACACAGGCGCAAGAGGGAGAGACACATGGATATTAGAAGCCTATGTGCCTCCTGTCTCCCCTCCGGTGTTAACTACTATGTGCAGGCCGCTTCCCTTTCATGTACACCGTCGCCCTCATGAAGGTCGCAGACCAACTTGGCGTGGGGCCAGCAGAGTTGCACTCGGTTAGACAACGCGTACTGCCGCTGCTGTTGCTGCTGCTGCTGCTGTTACTGCTGGTGTTAGTTGTACCGTGCATGTAAATTATGCTTTTGCTACCCAGAGAGGGCTATACTTTGGGGTTTAGACATACTAAACCCTGAGGGTTTAGGGTTTTGCTGCTGCGTCTGTGGTGTGTATGTACACTAGGTAGCGCAGCAATGTGAGCGATGGGTCGTCCAGAAGTTCTTCCGCGACCATTTGGAGACCCGCTGGCCTCTCTAAGGTCTTGGTCCCTACTTAGGGGCCCTGAAGGGCTTGTTAGGTTAATATAATTCAATGATAATGCAGTGCCCCTGTTGTATCTTATTGAACAGAAGAAGCCCTCTGCTGTTTCTGTTCTCTGCAGCAGCTAATGGGGGCCCCATTATGGTTCCTGCTAGCTGCAGCAAGCAGTTCAATCTGAGAGGGCCCACAGACACCTCGAGACTCCGGCTGATTTTAGTGTTCTTCCTTGCCTCATTTGCAGGTAGTGGGGATCGTAGCAGGCCCCCACAACAAGCCCACGAGGGTTGACGAGGTCCCACAGACCCGTTTCTTTTGGCCTCCATGGGGGCCTCTCGAGGCGGCTCTGTGGCCTATGAAGGCTGCTTGTGGGGGGGCCCCATGGTGGGGCCCCTATTGCCATTTGTTGAATATCCTCTAGGGAACTGTAGACTCCTTGTATTATTTGGTACTAAAGGTACAACAGAAACTTAGGAAAGAATAGCCCAGTTAGCCACCCTTAACTAAGGGGCCCAAAGACCGTCAAGTGAGCCCTCAAGGACCACTACGGGGCCCTTCGAGATACTGTGGAGGCCCTTAATGTGCCCCCGAAGAGGGCCCCCTACTGGCGCTTCGGGGGCCCTCTGTGACCCTTACGGGGCCCCCTAAGGACCTTAGGAAACCAAGGGAAATCCTTAGGGGGATTCTCCTATCTTGATGGCAGATACAATAAAACCGCTGGGTATTGCAATAGTGCTCTGCATGATGGGGTGTGTCCTCCCGGGGACAACCTGCAGAGGAAAAGGAGACGAAAGGAGACACCGGCTCTTGCAAAGGATGCCAACACTGTTGCTATGCCAACAGGAATCGCAGCTGCTGTGCTTGGGGGGGTACCCTGTTGCCGTCTGTCTCTCTGTTTTAATGAGGGAGAGACGCATGAGGCCACCTCCCTTCGAGGCGTGCTTAGAGACAGTATTATGCTTAGAGACAGTATTAGAGACAAGCAACTGACACTTGTGTATATCATATATATATATATATATT